>NW_028261389.1:79354654-79424654 GCF_051295495.1 Thamnophis sirtalis
TATCACAGCCACATATCCAATTTCAAACAGTACAAACATATTAGCTGCTAATTTTTTTTTTCTCATAACAAGGCCGGAATTTAATTATTGATTGGGCAGGCATCCTGAATGTGACTATCTTACATTTCCATTTTGTAAAGAAAAGGCTTTAAAATTAAAGCTGCTTATTAAATCATCTCTAATATCCTGTCTTCTTCTATATATATTTATACCCATATCCTTCAGCTGTTCCAATGGCTTACTTCCAAACTGACTTCTCATGTGCTTGTCTTGTAAAACAAAGCAATTTTAATTCAGGGCTGCCTTGCAGAAGAATATTTGCTGGTCAGTTATCGACAGAAATCAAGGTTTAAAGATGCTGTATAGTAACCCTATTTATTTAGCACACACCCCCTTCTTGATAAATCTAAATTCTAAATTAATCTTTGCTCGATCTAAATTCTAAATCAATCTCTTATTCTTGCTTCCACTGTGATACTTGCGATACTGCTATCCTTAGAAAGATAAATTCTATTCTTCAACCCAGGTTAGACTTTTCATTTATTCTTTGCAAGGTGCATGGATTGGTGGCGGGTGCCAGATTTCTTTTAATGACTGACAGGGTGCTTCGAATTAAGCCGCGATCCTCTGGATTTGCAGAATAAACGGCTGGGTTTTAAAATTTGTGAAAAATGTGGAAGGAAATATTGCTTTCCTTCACACTGACACAGAATAAAAATCATTTATTTTTATTTAGGGGCTAACAAAAGGCTTCCTAGAACCACTTGAAAAAGGCAAAGCAATGCTGCAATTGTGTTGAAACTATATTTTTCCCCCTCCCTAGATCTCAAAGTAACCCAATGGAGACCGCAGGAAGCAACAGAGAAAAATGGATCTCGTTTGAAGGGTGAGTTAGTTAGGCAAAGAGCTGAAAAAAACCTGAGCTGTAAACTTTAAACATTTTGGGGGTTTTCCTCAAGGAGCTCTGATCGGTGCTTAAAGGGTGAGTTTAAAGGGATGAAGAGCTAAGGATGATGCTGAATAACAATTGTCCATATCTTTATTTAAAATAAGCTGAGATTTTCCGACACTAACATAGCAAACGGATTCCATTTGATCCTTTCGGTCTCTCTCTCTCTCTCTCTTTCTCTCTCTTTCTCCGTCCCTAACCAGATTTTTAATCTTCATTTTTTTTTTCCCCCTGTGAATTTGGCACCTGTTCTGGGTACCTTTTCCCACCAAGAAGACCCCCGTGTGTTGAAATTCACAGCCCAAAAGAGGGCCGGGGGGAAGCAGCGATGATGCGGCCCTGGAACTGTTGCGTTCTAGAGGCAACATGGAAGTTCCCTTATATAGCAATTTTTTTAAAGGGGGGGGGGAGAGAGAAACAGCTCTGATTTTGGACATGCGTAAGAGGCACCGAAAGCAGAGAAGGCTCAAATAAAAATAAAAAAACACCCTAGAATCTGTCCAAAGAAAAAAGGCTGGGGAAATTCTCCAGGTTGCGAGGACCAAAGAGAGGCGAGCTTTGGAAACTACAAGTTTAAGAGTTGGGGATTTCGGGGAAAAGCGTCTTTCAGAAACGGCAGATGAAATGCTCCAAACCCTCCCCCCCCCAAAAAAACTCTCTTTGCTTTATTTTTATTTTGCAAAAAAGAAAAAAAAGGCCGGCCTCGACTGGGCTAAAATAGCCCTCGAAGTCAGAGGGCCTGGAATGTAACTCGAAACTTTCCCTTTGCGCACAGCTGTGAACGGGGCGGGAAGCTGAGAGAGGCTATTTAAGGATGCTCCAGAGCCAGCCAAGGGCAGGGAAGGGGTGCCACCACAAGCACCCTTTCCTTCTCAACCTCCACCCAGTTTCTGGCACTCACTGGTCCCCCATGCAAGGATGAGCGTCCTTCCCCCATCAAATCTGGCGCTATCTCCGATTTGCTGTCTCTTTCCCAGCCCATGATTTTTCCAGCGAATTCTCCACTCTTCGTGGCCCTCCAGCTTCCTTCCTTTTTTCCTTCCTTCCTTCCTTCCTTCATCATCTCCCCTTCCTTCCTTCCTCTCATTTGCTCCTTCCTTCCTCATCTCTCCTTCCTTCCTTCCTCTCATTCTCTCCTTCTTTCCTTCCTCATCTCTCCTTTCTTCATTCTTCTCATTCTCTCCTTCCTTCCTCATCTCTCCTTCCTTCCTTCTCTCCTTCTCTTCTTCCTTTCCTTCTCTCCTTCCTTCCTCATCTCTCCTTTCTTCGTTCCTCTCATTCTCTCCTTTCCTTCCTCATCTCTCCTTCCTTCCTCATCTCTCCTTCCTTCCTCTGATTCTCTATTTCATTCCTTCCTTCCTTTCTTATCTCTCCCTTCCTTCCTCCTCTTCTTCCTTTCATTCTCTCTTTCCTTCCTCATCTCTCCTTCCTTCCTCTCATTCTTTCCTTCCTTCCTCATCTCTCACTTCATTCCTTCATTCTCTCCTTCTTTCATCTCTCCTTCCTTCCTTCCTCTCATTCTCTCCTTCCTTCCTCATCTCTCCTTCCTTCCTCTCTCTCATTCCTTCCTTCCTTTCGTATCTCTCCCTTCCTCTCCTTCTCTTCTTCTCTCCTTCCTTCCTCATCTCTCCTTTCCTTCCTCTCTTCTTCCTTCTCCTCCTCTCTCCCTTCCTCTCCTTCCTTCCTCGTCCTCTCCCTCCTTCCGCCTCACCGTCTCCCCCACCACCACCACCAGCAGCAGCCCCCGTTCCAACCCCCCCACCCCACCCCAGCCGGGCTCAGGCGGCACTTACGTGGTGGGCGACGGGAAGGGCCCTTCGGCGGAGAGGTTCATCACCAAGGACTGGCAGAGAGTCAGGCTGAAGAAGAACCACCAGCTCGCAGCCATCTTCTCCAGCCAGAATCGAGGCCCCCTCCCCAGCCCCAAAAAAGAAAGAAAGAAAGAAAGGAGGAAGAGAGGAAGGGGGGAAGGAGGAGAAGAAGAAGAAGCCACGCCCGGGGAGAGAGGGAGAGGCGTCCCCAAGTGATGGGGGCAGGCGGGAGAAAGTTGGCCGGCGGAGGGGCGAGCGGGGCAAGGCGGCCCGGATGGGGAGGAGGAGGAGAGAGACCCTGCCTGCCTCGCCGGCTCTCTCCCCCCGCGGAGCTTCCTGGCAGCGGCGCGGCTGTGGGCGGACGGAGGCGGGCAGGCGGGCGGGCGGGCTGGAGGGTTGGGCTGCGCGGGGACAGAGCAGGCGAGCCCAGCCGGTCAGCGGCTGCTCCCAGCGCGGCTCGTCTCCTGCCTCCGCCGCTGTTGCTGTTCCTGCTTCTCCTTCCTCGTCGCCGCTGCCTCCGCCATCCGAGCGGAGCCAGGCGGCTTCGGGGGGCAGCGGGGGCCGCGCCGAGCCTTTCCGCCTTTATCCCCCGCTTGGCAGCCCGGAGGAGGAGGAGGAGGATGGGGGGGGTGGAGCGAGGAGGAGGAGGAGGAGGCGGAGGGGGACCGCCCGGGCTTCCCGCCGATTGGAAGAGCGCCGAGGCTCCTCCGGGCGAGGAGAGGCGACTCAACCCACCCGGGAGCCCGGCCGCCCCCGCCGCCTCCTCCTCCTCCTGCGAGGACCCGCTTCTCCATACAAGGGAAGCCATGGAAACTCCCGAAGTTGGCGGCCAGCCTCCTCCTCCTCCTCCTCCTTTTGCCTCTTCCTCCTTCTCTTCTTCCCCCTCTTCCTCCTCGCCTTCCGTTTCTTCTTCTTTCCTCCTCCTCCTCCCACTCTTTTTTCTCTTCTTCCCCTTCCCCCTCCGCCTCTCCTTCTCTTCCTCCTGTTCCCCCACTCCTCTTCTTCTTCCCCCTCCTCTTTGTCCCCCACTTCTTTTCTCTTCTTCCTCCTCTTCTTCTCGTCTACCCACCCTCCTCCTCTTCCCCTCTTCCTCTTCCCCCTTTCCCCCCTTTCTTCCCCCTCTTCTTTCTCTTCTTCTCATCTTCCCCCTCTTCCTCCCACTCCTCCTCTTCCTCCTCTTCTTCCCACTCCTCCCCCCTCCTCCTCTCTCTCTTCCTCCCACTCCTCCCCCTCTTCTCTTCTTCCCCCTCCTCCTCTCTCTTTCCCCCCTTCCTCCCACTCCTCTTCGCCCCCTTCTTTTTCTTTCTCTTCTTCCTCCTTTCCCCCCTCCTCTTTCTCTTCACCTCCTCCTCTCCCTCCCACTCCTCTTCTTCCTCCTCCTCCTTCCCCCTCTTCTTCTTTCTCTTCTTCCCCCCTCCTCCTCTCTCTTTCCCCTCTTCCTCCCACTCCTCTTCGCCCCCTTCTTTTTCTCTCTCTTCTTCCTCCTTTTCCCTCTCCTCTTTCTCTTCACCTCCTCCTCTCCCTCCCACTCCTCTTCTTCCTCCTCCTTCTTCCCCCTCTTCTTTCTCTTCTTCCCCTCCTCCTCCCCTCTTCCTCCTCCTCCTCCTCCTCTTCTTCCCCCTTCTCTCCCCTCTCGCACCTTCCTGCAGACACCCGGTTCCTACGGCTCTTGCAAGGCGACCGCGCCGGACGGAGCTGACCAGCCTCGCCCACCCACGACCCCCTTCCTCAAACAGCCGCGCTCCGGCTGCTGAGAGCCTCCCCTCCCCTTGCTGGGTCTCGTTGACTGGGGGAATCCTCGGAGACGAGGAGAGCGGCTCTCCATCTCCCGTGCCTCGCCGGCCCTGCCCGAGTCTTGGCCTGAGGCGCGGTTCACACGTGCACAGGGATGGAAATCCAGGCCAGGGGGATTCCCGGGGGGGGGGGTCTCAGTTTCTCTGTACAACTTCGCGGAGTATCCAGCTCCGGCAACTTTGCTGACATGTTTTGTCGGAAGGCTCCTTCGAACCCCCCCCCCCGCGTTTCTCTTCTCCCCGGTTTCCCTTCTCCTTCCCACCCGCGCGTTTTTCTTCTCGCGTGTTTCCCTTCTCCTTCCCACGCGCAGTTTCTCTCCCTTTGGGAAGATGCAGCAAGGCTTCCTGACGTTCTACATCAGCAGTCACCAACTGGTGGTCCGTGGACTTGGTCCACGAGGACATTTATTTGGTCCACAAGGAAATTTTGTTGGTCCACAGAAAAATTATTTGCATTTTTATATTGCACTAAATCCGGGGTCCTCAAACTGCGGCGCCTGGGACGGGATACGTGCAATGAATGTTTGTGTTGCTGCAGAGAGAGTCTCCCCCTTTGGGGTCTTTTTCTGCGGTGCAGAAGAGGGGGGCAGAAATCCCGACATGGGGTCTGCTTCAGCCTCCTGGTGGGGGGCTTTGGGCGAAGGCTGGAGGGAAGAGCCGCTGGTGGCGAAGAGCCGGAGGGCCTCGTTCCAGTGGGACTGCATCATGGCCTGGAATTGGCTGACCCTCTCAGTCCGCTGAGCCTCCAGGCGCCCGTACCTGGCCTTGCACTCCTGCAGGCCTTCCCTCTGCTTGGAAATCCTATGCTCCTAGTCCTCAGTGAGGTGCTTCAGCTGAGCCTCCTTCTCGGCCAGATCCAATTTGAACGGAGCTGTTTTGCCAACTCTTTCTCCTGGGGGCTGCTTAGCTCCAGCAGCTGCTTCCTATTGGGGCCCTAAGGAGCCCGGGGGGGGGGGGGAGGGGGACAGGAGGAGTGGCTAGGAAGGGAGGGGTGAGTAGAGGCTGGCAAAGCCTCCCTTGACATGAGTGACATCAAGTTGGCCACGCCCACCTGACCACTCATTAATGGTCCGGGGGGGGGGGGATTTAAAATTATGAATTTAGTGGTCCCTGAGGTCCAAAAGGTTGGTGGCCACTGTTCTAGGTCATCCTAATGTTCTAGATCCTGGCCCTCAACTTGGAGGGGACTGCCAACGACGCAGCTTTCTATGGGAAAGGAAAATGTGCTTCCCCATAGAAAGATTTCATTCTTCCCTCCTTGTGTAATGACTTCCTAGGTTAGAATATCCTGCAGTTTGGCCTCCTGGCAAACCAGGATGTAACCAGGATGGGCAAGGGTGGGATAAAGGGAGCAAGAAAAACAAGATAGTGTTGGCAGGACTCCTTCCTGGGGTGATGTTATTCCCTTGTTGGACAGCTGGCAGAACGGAGCCCAGGAAATGCCAAGGTTCATGCCGAGTTTCCTTAGCCAGATTCATAGACTCATAGGGCTCTTGAAGGTCTTCTAGTCCAACCCCGTGCCAAAGGCAGGAAGTCTTTAAATCAACCTGGATAAATGATTGTCCCAATTAATAATAATAATACATAAATAATAATAAATAAATAAATAAATAATAAATGATTGTCCCAATTGTTGGGATTGTTCTATACTATACTATTCTATATTCCATATTCTATTCTATTCCTTATTCTATTGTATTCTGTTCCTTATTCTATTCTATTCCTTATTCTATTCTATTCCTTATTCTATTCCTTATTCCTTATTCTATTCTATTCCTTATTCTATTCTATTCCTTATTCTTTATTCTATTCTATTCCTTATTCCTTATTCTATTCTATTCCTTATTCTATTCTATTCCTTATTCCTTATTCTATTCTATTCCTTATTCTATTCTATTCCTTATTCCTTATTCTATTCTATTCCTTATTCTATTCCTTATTTGTTATTCCTTATTCTATTCTATATTCCATATTCTATTCTCATTCTATTCTATTTCTTATCCTATTCTCCTCTATTCCTTATTCTCTACTCTTATTTCTTACGCTATTCTATTCTGTTCCATTCCATTTTATTCATTCTCTTTTTCTATTCTATTCTAAATCTATTCTATTCTATCCTATATCTATTCTATTCTATCCTATACAGTGTTCATTACTCCTAGCTTAGTTCATACGCTCATATATATTTGTGCGTGCGTGTGTGCATGCCTTGGCTTACGTTCATTTGCTTGCACATTTGTTGAGGAAAATCGGAAGAATCTAAGTAAAACGTCCCACGTGGCTCGAAATGTTAAGAGCATGTCCCACAATCTTCTAAGCCCCTTCAGATAAGCTGCTAAGAGAAGCTGATTTGCTGGGACTTCAGCTCCCCCAGACAAGCATCTATGCCAGCTTCAATAACTCCCCAACCAGATATTATTATTATTATTATTATTCTCCTGTCCCCGCCATTATTAGGTAGGCGAAGGAAAAGGGTTCAAAAGAGCGAAAGAAGATGATCTCAAGATGCTTTCTACGTATCTCAGAAATGTACAACTCAGTTTGTTTTTTTTAATGCAGACGGAATATCGGGCCTTATACAGAATGCAATTGTCTCTGGATTCCTCATCGCGGTCATAAATTTCGTCAACCCAAATGGCAAATGATACTGGAAAAAACAGCATGGGAAGACGGCACAGTAATCAAGATAGGATGGATCGTAGGAACGAATGCAATATCCAGAAGTGCCATGATGAAGACGTGTGCCCGAAAGCTTGGTGGTGATTTTGGAAAACGCCGTAAGAGAGAAATTACTCTTAGGGTAAGAAAAGAGCCTGTAATGTTGGCCCCAGCTGAGCTTCTCTGGGGTGTGAATCCATCATTTCACCACCGCAACGCCATGATAAAATAAAAATGAAACAGCTAACAATAGAGGACAAACATCACGATATCCATCATTGAGTCTTCTGGCTTCACATGGCTTGATACAAAACAAAGAAAGAATGGTAGTGCTATGCAATGACTCCCATCAGAACAGAGCTGGAGGGGACCTTGGAGGTCTTCTAGTCCAGCCACCTGCTCAAGCAACCTACAGCATTTCAGACAAGTGGCTGTCCAGTCTCTTCTTAAAAGCCTCCAGTGATGGAGCATCCACAAGTTCTGAAGGCAACTTCCGCTCCACTGATTAATTGCCCCCACTGTTAGGAAGTTTCTGGAGGAGGAGGAGGAGGAGGAGGAGGAGGAGGAGGAGGAGGAGGAGGAGGAGGAAGAAGAAGAAGAAGAAGAAGAAGAAGAAAAGAAGAAGAAGAAGAAGAAGAAGAAGAAGAAGAAGAAATAATAATTAATAATAATCAGAAGAGAGCTGGAAGGGACCTTGGAGGTCTTCTAGTCCAACCTTCTGCTCAAGCAGGAGACCCTACACTATTTCAGATGAGTCGCTGTCCAATCTCTCTTAAAAGCCTCCACAAGTTCTAAAGGCAAGATGTTCCACTGATTAATTGTCCCCACTGTTAGGAAGTTTCAGGAGGAGGAGGAGGAGGAAGAGGAGAAGAAGAAGAGGGGGAGGAGAAGAAGAAGAGGAGAAGAAGAGGAGAAGAAGAAGAGGGGGAGGAGAAGAAGAGGAGGAGGAGGAGAAGAAGGAAGAAGAAGAGGAGGAGGAAGAGGAGAATGAGAAGAGGAGGAGGAGGAGGAGGAGGAGGAGAAGCGGGAGGAGGAGGAGAAGGAGAAGGAGAGGAGGAGAAGGACAAGAAGAGGAGGAGGAGGAGAAGCGGGAGGAGGAGGAGAAGGAGAAGGAGAGGAGGAGAAGGACAAGAAGAGGAGGAGGAGAAGAAGAAGAGGAGGTGGAGAAGGAGAAGAAGGAAGAAGAGGAGGAGGAAGAGGAGAAGGAGAAGAAGAGGAGGAGGAGGAGGAGGAGAAGAAGAAGAAGAAGAAGAAGAAGAAGAAGAAGAAGAAGAAGAAGAAGAAGAAGAAGAAGAAGAAGAAAAGTTAGTAATAATCAGAAGAGAGACCTTGGAGGTCTTCTAGTCCAACCTCCTGCTCAAGCAGGAGACCCTACACTATTTCAGACAAGTGGCTGTCCAATCTCTTCTTTAAAAACCTCCAGTGATGGAGCACCCACAACTTCTGAAGGCAACTTCTGCTCCACTGATTTAATTGTTCCTCTCTCAACTATTAGGAAGTTTCCTCTTAATTCCAAGTTGCTTCTCTTGGTGAGTAGTTTCCATCCATTGTCTGGAGGGCAGGTTCCTTGGCACCTGGGCCTACCGGAAGTTCCAGAAGTCCAAAAATGGGCCTGTTTCCGGTCTCCAGAGGGTCTCTAAAGTCCGGGCAAGGCCATTTTCTCCCTCCGGGGGCTCCAGAAACACTCTGTAGCCTGGGTAGGGTGAAAATGCCCCATACCATGGTGCAGGAGGGGGCAGGGTCACAAGCGCATGCACACAGGGGCGGTTGCATATGTATGTGCAGGGGGTGGGGTGCATTGCATTGTGGGTGTGGGCCCCTTCCACTGGTTAATTGTTCTCACGGTCAGGAAATTTTCTCCTTAATTCCAAATTGCTTCTCTCCATGATTAGTTTCCACCCATTGCTTCTTGTCCTGCCCTCAGGGGCTTCGGAGAATAGCTTGACTCCCTCTTCTTTGTGGCAGCTCTTCAAACATTGGAAGACTGCTATCATGTCTCCCCGAGTCCTTCTTTTTATTAGACTAGGCTGCTGATATTTATGTGTTCCCAGGCATTCATTCATTCATTCATTCATTCATTCAACCAGAGCAGTGTCAATCATTCCAGATAGGCCTTTCCAAGGCCTCCATAAATCGTGTCCGAAAGGTTCGGAGCTAAGCATTGTCTTGAAAAAGCCATTTAGACACCGCCGTAATTCTCAGATGTATGTTTTTCCCCTCCTTCTCATTCGCGCCTTGTCGGTCTTCTTCTGGCTTCTCAACTTCTCTGCAGTTGGGTTTTAAAAGCTTCCACCCTCCGCTCATTAATACATGACAAAGGAATGGAGTCAGGGAGGGGGGGGAAAGAAAGAGGAGGGAGCATGAAAAAGACAGGACACTGTCCCAAATGAAAACTTAGAAAGAAAACAAATGAGAACATGGAGGAGAGGAGGGAGGGTGGGAGAGAAAGAGAAGGAGAGAGGGCAGGAAGGGGAAGAGAGAGGGTAAGAGTAGGGGAGAGGTAAAGGAAGAAGGAAGGGGAAGGAGAGGAGGGTGGAAGGGAGAGAAAGAGAAGGAGAGAAGGGTGGAAAGGAGAGAAAGAGAAGGAGAGAGGGCAGGAAGGGGAAGAGAGAGGGTAAGAGTAGGGGAGAAGTAAGGGAAGAAGGAAGGGGAAGGAGAGGAGGGTGGAAGGGAGAGAAAGAGAAGGAGAGGAGGGTGGAAGGGAGAGAAAGAGAAGGAGAGAAGGCAGGAAGGTGAAGAGAGTGGGTAGGAGTAGGGGAGAGGTAAGGGAAGAAGGAAGGGGAAGGAGAGGAGGGTGGAAGGGAGAGAAAGAGAAGTAGAGAGGGCAGGAAGGTGAAGAGAGGGGGGTAGGAGTAGGGGAGAGGTAAGGGAAGAAGGAAGGGGAAGGAGAGGAGGGTGGAAGGGAGAGAAAGAGAAGGAGAGAAGGGTGGAAGGGAGAGAAAGAGAAGGAGAGAGGGCAGGAAGGGGAAGAGAGAGGGTAAGAGTAGGGGAGAGGTAAGGGAAGAAGGAAGGGGAAGGAGAGGAGGGTGGAAGGGAGAGAAAGAGGAGAGAAGGGTGGAAGGGAGAGAAAGAGAAGGAGAGAGGGCAGGAAGGGGAAGAGAGAGGGTAAGAGTAGGGGAGAAGGAAGGGAAGAAGGAAGGGGAAGGAGAGGAGGGTGGAAGGGAGAGAAATAGAAGGAGAGAGGGCAGGAAGGGGAAGAGAGAGAGTAGGAGTAGGGGAGAGGTAAGGGAAGAAGGAAGGGGAAGGAGAGGAAGGAAGGAAGTAGAGAAGGAAGGGAGGGAGAAAAGAAAGGGAAAATAAGGTGGTGTCGTAACAGGCGCTAGGGATGGTAAACGAAACAATCCAAACTGTACCTTATAACCTTTTTAAATGGAATAAGAAAGGTATAAGATTGGCAAAGAAAAAGAATAACCATGTGAATGTATACCTAGAATTGTATGTAAGGGAATAAATGATAGTAAGAATATAAAGCACAATATAGGTAAACAATATTTGGTTATAAATAGCTAAGTATAAATAAATATAGAATAGTACATAAAAATGGATAACGAATAAGGAGACCATGAATGCAAGATAGAAATGTATAGAAGGAAAACACTAACTGCAAAGAAACCGATACGGAACTGCGGTATGATATATGACGGAACTTCTTGTTCCTATGTTGTCTTAAGTCATGTTTTTGTTTTTGTTGATGTGTTGATGTGTTTAAAATAGAAATTTATTAAAAAAACAAATGAGAACATGGAAAAGAAAGAAGAACTGGGGCCAAAAGTAACAATCGTTTAAATTGGGGGGGGAAAAAAGTACGTTGAAGAGCCATTCAAGTCAAATTTAACCGTCAGATTTGCCCCCTCGTAAAACAATTCGAGGCAGGTTCAATCAATCAGATATTTAGTTGTGACGATACGCAATTGAATTATGAGGGTTGAAATGTTGGTTGGAGGTAATTCTGTTTTATTTATTCCTTTTCTTTTTATTCAGTCAAATGCTCAAGGCCTCCGTGAGAAGAGAGGGGGGGAATGAAGGATGCAGAAACAATGCATACGAGAATAATGTTTAGCGAGAGAAAGGTTTAGAAAACATTTTAATTGTCTGATGGAGGTTATCTGTTATTTGCTCCAGTATGACATATTTTCCTTGACTAAAAACCATCCTGAATGCCTGTTTATTATGGATTTGGGGCTACTTTATATTCTGTTGCTATTCTCCCCCCCTCCCTCCAATTTAGATACCCACCATAATGGATAATTATCAAATAATATTAAGCCAACAGAATATATTAAAATTTCTTTTCGTTGAAATAAACAAATAGCAGTGCCCGTGAAGAAAGAACTAAAAATAGGAGAAAAATGTAAATCTTTTGGGGAAGGGAAAAAAAAAATGCATGAGTATCTTAGGTTTTGCAAACAAAAAAAACTTCCTCAGCTGAATTTTTAAAAAAATATGACAATGGTAGAAACTACCGCAATGGGGCCAGGATATTTTTAAGATAGTAAAAAAGGTAAAGGTTCCCCTCTCACATATAGCAATAGCAATAGCAGTTAGACTTATATACCGCTTCATAGGGCTTTCAGCCCTCTCTAAGCGGTTTACAGAGTCAGCATATCGCCCCCCACAGTCTGGGTCCTCATTTTTACCCACCTCGGAAGGATGGAAGGCTGAGTCAACCCTGAGCCGGTGAGATTTGAACCGCCAAACTGCAGATAACAGTCAGCTGAAGTGGCCTGCACTACTGCACCCTAACCACTGCACCACCTCGGCTCTTCAAGCTATCTAAGAGTAGACCACATAAATATCTATAACCGAATGACTGGATCTATAGGCAAAAGGAGAAATGCAAATCCTGAGTGTTTTGTTTGTCTGAGCTAATCTTGTCAGTTTCAGATCCTTCCTATTGTGTTGCTTCTTGGGAGTTGCTGCCTGCCCTTTAGCAATAGCAATAGCAGTTAGACGTATCTACCGCTTCATAGGGCTTTCAGCCCTCTCTAAGCGGTTTACAGAGTCAGCATATCGCCCCCAACAATCTGGGTCCTCGTTTCACCCACCTTGGAAGGATGGAAGGCTGAGTCAACCTCGAGCCGGTCAGATTTGAACCGCGGAAACTACAGCTTAGCAGTCAGCTGAAGTGGCCTGCAGTACTGCACTCCAACCCCTTCCCGACTCTAGGGGGCGAAAAAAGCATGCAAAAAATGGGGGGAGTGCCTCTCATGCACGCATGCACACTGGGGGGGGGAGGTGCGTGTTGCATTATGAGTGCGGCATACCCACGCATGACCCCCTGTGCTCCTCCCACATATGGCACGCGAGCCCAAGAAGGTTCCCCATCGTTGCCCTATGCCATCTCAGACAGAGGGCAATCCAGTCTCTTCTTAAAAACCTCCAAGGATGAAGCACCCAGAACTTCTGAAGGCAACTTCTGTCCCACTGGTTGATTGTTCTCACTCAGAAAGTTTCTCCTTAATTCCAAGTTGCTTCCAGGAGGAGACCCGGGGGAGGAGTGAGGGGAGAGGAATTACCCCAAAAAAGCCATTGCAATCCTAAATTGCATTAACAGAGGGATGCACTCAAGATCAAGGGTGGTACTAATGCCACCCTATAAAGCCTTAGCAAGGCCACACCTAGAGTCCTGCATCCAGTTTTGGTCACCAGACTATCAAAAAGATGTGGAGACTCTGGAAAGAGTGCAGAGAAGAGGAAGAAAGAGGATTAGGGGACTGGAGGCTAAAACATATGAGGAACGGTTGCAGGAACTGGGTAGGTCTAGTTTAATGAAAAGAAGGACCAGGGGAGACACAGTAGCAGTCTTCCAATATCTCAGGGGTTGCCACAAAGAAGAGGGGGTCAAGCTATTCTCCAAGGCACCTGAGGGCAGGACAAGAAGCAATGGGTGGAAACTAATCAAGGAGAGAAGCAACTTAGAACTAAGGAAAAGATTCCCGAGAGTTAGAAAAATGAATTGTATTCATATTAAACATACCCTCCCTCTCCCTTTCTTCCTCTCCCTTTCTCCCTCTCCCTTTCTCCCTCTCTTTCTCTCTCTCTCCTTCCCTCCCTCTCCCTCTCTTCCTCTCTCTCTCTTTCTTTCTCTCTCTCCCTCTCTCTTTCTCTCTCTCTCCCTCCCTCTCCCTCTCCCTCTCCTTCCCTCCCTCCCTCTCTCTCTTTCTCTCTCTCTCCCCCCTCCCTCTCTCTTTCTCTCTGTCTCCTTCCCTCCCTCCCTCTCTCCCCCCTCTCTCTTTCTCTCTCTCTCCTTCCCTCCCTCCTTCTGTGTCTGTGTGTGTGTCTGTATGTGTGTGTGTGTCTATATGTGTTTTCAAATACCCCAAGCTTCATTGCCTTTCTAACTTTCAACTGCAGGCCAGGGCTTCCAAAGGAAGCAGACAGCACAATCCATGGAGTGCCACCTGTCACCTCTTCCGCCTCTCTCGCATTTCCTTTCCAGCTCATTTACCTGCCAATTGGGCAGGTGACTCCGTGTAATTCAAGTCCACCGCCAAGCCGTTTTAAAGGAAATGTCGCTGGCCCAGTTCCAGCATTTTAAATCAATGCCTATGAATAAGTCACGATCCGAATCAGTGGCGTATTAACACCTGCACAGATCACGTTGCAACCAGGAAAGGATTGAGCCTAAGTACCTGTGGTTCCCCAAAGCCTGTGGGGACCCAGCTCCCCAAACATGACCAACCCTCTGAAGTGAACTAAAGAGTTAGGGGCGCAAGGGTCTTGTAACTTGACAGCTTTAAGACTTGCGTGCTTCAAATGCCAGAGTTCCTGAGCCAACATGACTGGAGGAGGAATTCTGGGAGTTGAAGTCCACAAGTCTTAAAGCTGTCAAGTTTGAACACCCCTGGAGTATTTTTTTCCTAAAGAGTTAGGGGCGCAAGGGTCTTGCAACTTGACAGCTTTAAGACTTGCGTGCTTCAAATGCCAGAGTTCCTGAGCCAACATGACTGGAGGAGGAATTCTGGGAGTTGAAGTCCACAAGTCTTAAAGCTGTCAAGTTTGAACACCCCTGGGGTTTTTTTTTTCCTAAAGGGTTAGGGGCGCGAGGGTCTTGTAACTTGACAGCTTTAAGACTTGCGTGCTTCAAATGCCAGAGTTTCTGAGCCAACATGACTGGAGGAGGAATTCTGGGAGTTGAAGTCCACAAGTCTTAAAGCTGTCAAGTTTGAACACCCCTGGGGTATTGTTTTTCCTAAAGGGTTAGGGGCGCAAGAGTCTTGTAACTTGACAGCTTTAAGACTTGCGTGCTTCAAATGCCAAGAGTTTCTGAACCAACATGACTGGAGGAGGAATTCTGGGAGTTGAAGTCCACAAGTCTTAAAGCTGTCAAGTTTGAACACCCCTGGAGTATTTTTTTCCTAAAGAGTTAGGGGCGCAAGGGTCTTGCAACTTGACAGCTTTAAGACTTGCGTGCTTCAAATGCCAGAGTTTCTGAACCAACATGACTGGAGGAGGAATTCTGGGAGTTGAAGTCCACAAGTCTTAAAGCTGTCAAGTTTGAACACCCCTGCGGTTTTTTTTTCTAAAGGGTTAGGGGTGCAAGGGTCTTGTAACCTGACAGCTTTAAGACTTGCGTGCTTCAAACGCCAGAGTTTCTGAGCCAACATAACTGGAGGAGGAATTCTGGGAGTTGAAGTCCACAAGTCTTAAAGCTGTCAAGTTTGAACACCCCTGGGGGTTTTTTTCTCCTAAAGAGTTAGGGGTGCAAGGGTCTTGTAACTTGACAGCTTTAAGACTTGCGTGCTTCAAACGCCAGAGTTCCTGAGCCAACATGACTGGAGGAGGAATTCTGGGAGTTGAAGTCCACAAGTCTTAAAGCTGTCAAGTTTGAACACCTCTGGGATTTTTTTTTCTAAAGGGTTAGGGGTGCAAGGGTCTTGTAACTTGACAGCTTTAAGACTTGTGTGCTTCAATGCCAGAGTTTCTGAGCCAACATGACTGGAGGAGGAATTCTGGGAGTTGAAGTCCACAAGTCTTAAAGCTGTCAAGTTTGAACACCCCTGGGTGTTTTTTTTTCCTAAAGGGTTAGGGGTGCGAGGGTCTTGTAACCTGACAGCTTTAAGACTTGCGTGCTTCAAATGCCAGCATTTCTGAGCCAACATAACTGGAGGAGGAATTCTGGGAGTTGAAGTCCACAAGTCTTAAAGCTGTCAAGTTTGAACACCCCTGGGGGTTTTTTTCTCCTAAAGAATTAGGGGTGCAAGGGTCTTGTAACTTGACAGCTTTAAGACTTGCACACTTCAATGCCAGAGTTCCTGAGCCAACATGACTGGAGGAGGAATTCTGGCAGTTGAAGTCCACAAGTCTTAAAACTGTCAAGTTTTAACACCCCTGGGTTTTTTTTTTCCTAAAGGGTTAGGGGCGCAAGGGTCTTGTAACTTGACAGCTTTAAGACTTGCATGCTTCAAATGCCAGAGTTCCTGAGCCGACATGACTGGAGGAGGAATTCTGGGAGTTGAAGTCCACAAGTCTTAAAGCTGTCAAGTTTGAACACCCCTGGGGGTTTTTTTTCTCCTAAAGAGTTAGGGGTGCAAGGGTCTTGTAACTTGACAGCTTTAAGACTTGTATGCTTCAAATGCCAGAGTTCCTGAGCTAACATGACTGGAGGAGGAATTCTGGGAGTTGAAGTCCACAAGTCTTAAAGCTGTCAAGTTTGAACACCCCTGGGGTTTTTTTCTAAAGGGTTAGGGGCGCAAGGGTCTTGTAACCTGACAGCTTTAAGACTTGCATGCTTCAAATGCCAGAGTTCCTGAGCCGACATGACTGGAGGAGGAATTCTGGGAGTTGAAGTCCACAAGTCTTAAAGCTGTCAAGTTTGAACACCCCTGGGGTTTTTTTTTCTCCTAAAGAGTTAGGGGTGCAAGGGTCTTGTAACTTGACAGCTTTAAGACTTGTATGCTTCAAATGCCAGAGTTCCTGAGCTAACATGACTGGAGGAGGAATTCTGGGAGTTGAAGTCCACAAGTCTTAAAGCTGTCAAGTTTGAACACCCCTGGGGTTTTTCCCTAAAGGGTTAGGGGCGCAAGGGTCTTGTAACCTGACAGCTTTAAGACTTGCATGCTTCAAATGCCAGATTTTCTGAGCCAACATTTTGGTTGCTAAGCAAGAACATTGTTAAGTGAGTTTCACCACCATTTTACAAGTTGGCCATGCCCACCCAGTCACATGGCTGCCAAGCCACTCCCACAAAGCAGGCCACACCTACAGAACAGGTTCTAAAAAAAATTTGAAACCCCCCCACTGCTGTGGGGGGAGAGTTGAAAGTGACAATAGGCAGCAGGGTGACTTGAGGGAGTTGGGCTGGGAATATCTCGCTTCAAATATAGCCAGCGCATCTGTTAGTGAACTATTTTCCGCCCATCGCTGTAAATCTCTTGAAATTTTGAGAGGCGATTATTTACCAAGCGAGAAAATTAAACGTATAAAAATTAAGTCGGGGCCTATAAATAAGGGGCCCCCCTCAATAATGAAACAAAAAGGAGAAATTCGGAAGCACATCAATTATCGGCTTTAGGTGATTGCCTCGTAATCCTAATATTGCTCCTGCAATTATTTATTGTTTCATGCTTGCGGATCCCGACGCAACCTTGGCCGACCCCTGGGGGGGAAAAAGGAGGCGAAAGGAGCAGCATTGCATTAAAGCCATCGCTTGATTTGCTTCTAGCTGTAGTGTATTTCACTGGTGCTTGCGGTAGGCTTTTCACTGCATGGGAGTGAGCAAATTGTTGCTATGGGTTTCTGCAACCATCCAAAACACAGTTTAATTGAAGACCTGTTTCCATCCCCCTCCTTCAGCTGCCAAGTCGTAGCAGGAAAAGGCATCCAGAGGACCACGGCGGAACTCAACCAACCTAAGGGAGAATCAGAAGAGGTCTAAAGCGATTCTCAAATCATCCAGGTCAGGGTTGTCCCGAAGGTTTTATGCTGGCTGGCCACCCCCCGGGGGAGGGCCTTCTCTGTAGCTGCTCCGGCCCTCTGGAACGACCTACCCGTAGAGATCCGGACCCTTCCCACTCTCTCGACCTTCTGAAAAGCCACTAAAACCTGGCTATTCCGGCAGGCCTGGGGCTGTTGAACAAGGTCCAACCCCATCTAGACAGAATGGATGGTGTGTTGTTTTTAATAACTCTATCTTCTTATTCCTAATTTTTAACTTTTTAATCTTGTCTCTGTAAGCCGCCCAGAGTCCTAGGGGATTGGGCGGCATACAAATTTATTAAATTTCAATTTATTTTTTTCCCATTGGGCTTTCTGTTTTTGTCTTTGAAGGCGTTTCGCTTCTAATCCAAGAAGCTTCTTCAGCTTCTGGCTTCCCTACCATCCAGCCAGAGCTGAAGAAGCTTCTTGGATGAGAAGCAAAAAGTCTTCAAAGAGAAAGAAAGAAACCTCCAAGTGGCCTCAATGACTCCCTAAAAGGATGCAAATGACCAGCTATCTCCAAGGAGTATAAATCCTTCTATTCTCCCACCATCCGGTCAGAGCTGAAGACGCTTCTTGGATGAGAAGCAAAAAGTCTTCAAAGAAAAAAACAGAACATCCAGTGGCCTCTGGGGGGGGAAAAAGTGCCTTTGGGTTAACCTAGTTACCAAGCTTACTGAGTTACCCAGAAGCTAGGATAAGCAGATGTAGTCATAAAAACCTTGTTAAGGACCTGGATAAAAACTCCAAATCCAGACTAAACATCTAGCTGCTTGTGCAATCAACATAATGTTCAATAGGTACAAATATTCTTGTGGGTGGGTACATCTGTAAACCAGTAATGGTTTTCTCTTACCTTGGCTACTGATTACCTTTGCTCAGTTCGCAGAACCTTCTGCGCATGTGCAAAGCATCCGTGATGACGTCGGGGTGGGTGGGTGGGCGGGGCCTCCTGCCAGCTCCACTACCAGTTCGGTGCCCAAAAAATTTTGCCCACCCATTTTTTGGCTTCCACCCAGTGCATGCGCGACATCCACCATGCGTACACATCTATCTATCTATCTATCTATCTATCTATCTATCTATCTATCTATCTATCTATCTATCTATCTATCTATCTACCTACCTACCTACCTACCTACCTACCTACCTACCTACCTACCTACCTACCTACCTACCTACCTACCTATTCATCCATCCATCCATCCCATCAGACTTTGTTATTCTGTTCTGTTCTGTTCTGTTCTATTCTATTCTATTCTATTATCAAGAAAACGTGGAGGCTACAGAAGGGATTCTGAATTTCTCATCCACAGAAGAGAAATTTCACAGCTTCCCAAATGTTGCTCCTATTTTTCATTCCTTCCTCTGCCCTCTGGTGGTTTGATATATAGACACAAAATGCCAATGTTTTTTTTTTTAATGGATTACTTGTAATTATGATGGATTCAACCAAGGGGTTTTGTCATAGGCACACACATAATGGGACCTCTCACCCCAGCCAAATACCGTACAATTTGGAGGTGCAATTTTTTTGCAGATTTTTTTTATTAATTTTCTCTTCTACAACACCTTACAGTCATTACATCAACATTGTTATGTCATCATACCTGTACATGTATATAATATTTCGCTTCTATATTTACCCACCTTTATACACAGTTCTATATATATTTATATATAGTTTTTGGGCTTAATTAATTTTATTCTTAATTAATTTTGCAGCCATTTGTACCAATTGTTCCAAATTTCATAATATTCCGACTCTTCTTTATCTTTTAATTTCAGTGTTAATTTGTCCATCTCTGCACAATCCAAAGTTTTTTTTATCACAAATTCATCCGAGAGGGTATTATTTTGTTTCCAGCATTGGGCAAATGCTATTCTAGCTATAGTTAGCAGATGTGTTAATATGTACTTAATTTTCTTTGTATGTTTCCCTTTGATTATTCCCAGCAGAAAGATTTCGGGTTTGTATTTTATCTGTTCTCCTGTAATTTCTTGCACCCATTTCCAAATTTTTGTCCAATATTTTTGTCTTTCCGGGCAGGTCCACCACATGTGATAATAAGTCCCTTGTACTTTTTTACACTTCCAGCAGCTCGGCTTCATGTTTGGGTACATTTTATAGCAATAGCAATAGAAGTTAGACTTATATACCGCTTCATAGGGCTTTCAGCCCTCTCTAAGCGGTTTACAGAGTCAGCATATTGCCCCCAACAACAATCCGGGTCCTCATTTTTACCCACCTCGGAAGGATGGAAGGCTGAGTCAACCCTGAGCCGGTGAGATTTGAACAGCCGAACTGCAGAACTGCAGTCAGCTGAAGTAGCCTGCAGTACTGCACCCTAACCACTGCGCCACCTCGGTCTTATTTTAGCCAATCTTGTTGGAGGTGCATTTTTTGTGCATGTCACATGTGACCCAGGCGGAAGTGAAGTGGGCCAGACATTGGTTCCGGCATCTTGACTTTTCTTCTTCCTGGAAATACTTCCTGGAAATCCCACCACTGGTCGTAAGTGTGAAAAACCATCCTAAGTCACTTTTTTTCAGTGCCGTCGTAACTTCGAACGGTCCCTAAAGAACTATCCATAAGTCAGAGGCAACTTGCATTTTCAAGTTTATTGCATTTCTTCCTGGAAATACTGGATGCTGTGTCAAAAGAACAAACAACTTCCGTTTTTGGAGACTGGAAATGTTTAGTAGTCTCAGAAATGCAGAGCGTGTGGCCCAGGGATCACGGTGTATTTTTAATGAGAGCCACACGGATCGAACTGATGGCTAATCCCTCACTCGCTACCCCTTACAAATGCACAATCAATACCACCAAGAAAAAGAGGAGAGGATAATAGTTCTCATCTGAATTATCTTGCTTCCTTGCGAATGAGACAATTAGCATTTAAACAGCTCCTGACATTTTCGGTTCTGGTTTGACATTCTCTCGTTTTTCATGTGGATTTTCTCTCTCTCTCTCTCTCTCTCTCTCTCTCTCTCTCTCTCTCTCTCTCTCTCCTCTCTCTCTCTCTCCCTCCCTCCCTCCCTCCCTCCCTCCCTCCCTCCCTCCCTCTCTCTCTCTCTTTTCACTGATTTACCTGGATTGAAATATCTCGTAAAATGTCACAGTGGGGTGTTTTTTTTAAAAAAAAAAAATTAGTTCTCTTCTAATTGCATTGCAGGTTGTCCTCCACTTAAGGACCAACAACGGGACCCAAAATTTATGTTGTTGAGGGAGACATCCCCGAAGTGGTTTTTGCCCTGTTTTATGCCTTCCTTGACACGGGCGTTCAGTGAATCGCTGCAGGGGATTAGTTAGCAGCCCGGTTGTTAAGGGAATCCCGCTTCCCCGTCAACTTTGCTTGTCAGAAGGTTGTAAAAGGGGAAATCACTTCACACACACACACACACACACACACACACACACACACACGGGACACTGCAACCGTCATAAATACGAGTCGGTTGCCACGCATCTGAATTTTGATTGCAAAATTCACATTGTTACACACTGTGCATTGTTGGCTTATATTGAAGTGATTGTCCACTAGATGTGAATTTGCCAACACTGGAAGTTTTGAAGAAGAGATTGGGTAACATTTGTCTGAAATGTTATAAGGTTTCCTGCCTGAGCAGGGGGGTTGGACTAGAAGACCTCTGAGGTCCCTTCTAACTCTATTCTTGGGATGGTATTTCTGCAGAAGCAAATATAATTTAGTGTCATATCTTATTCCCTTCCCTTTGCTAATCTATCCTGTGGTGTTTTTTCCCCCTTTATATCTCGCTCTTGAATATATACTTATATATACTTTCTTTTCTGTTTTCCCCCTCTTCCCCCCCCCCTTTCCCATTTAATAGTGTATCGTCTGGGTTCCAGAAAAAGGGGATGATATCTCTTTTTTTTAAAAAAGAAATATTTTTTTATTCTCTTACATACAATTATAAGTATGCAATCACATAGTTATTCTTTTTCTTTACATTTGTCATTCTTATGCATTTGTTATTCCATTTAAAAGGTTATAATATATTTATTATAATTGAGTTGCTTTGTTTACCATCCCATCCGCCTGTTTTAACAGCACTTTCTTTTCCCTTTCTTTTCTCCCTCCCTCCCTTCTCTGTTTTCTTCCTTCCCTCCTTTCCCTTCCTTCTTCCCTTACCTCTCCCCTACTCCTACTCCTCCCCTTCCTGCCCGCTCTCCTTCTCTTTCTCTCCCTTCCACCCTCCTCTCCTTCCCTCTTCCTTCCTTCCTTTCTCTTCCTCTCATCCTCTCTCCCTTTCTTTTCTCCCTCCCTCCCTTCCCTACTTCCTTCCTTCCTCTTCTCTTTTCCCTTTCCTTCTTCTGTTGCCTCTCCCCTCCTCCCACTCTTCCTCTTCCCCTTCCAACCCTTTCTCTTTCTCTTTCTCTCCCTTCCACCCTCCTCTCCTTCCCTCTTCCTTCCTCCCTTTCTCTTCCTCTCCTCCTCTCCTCCTCTCTCCCTTTCTTTTTCAGTTGTTATCGGTGTCTCTTTCAAATCTCAATTTATGTTTCCTTGGGACGGTATTTCCACACACCCGAATATAGTTTGCTATCATTTCTTATTCCTTTCCCTTCGCTAATCTATCCTATGATTTTTTTCCCCCTTTATATCTCGCTCCTGAATATATACTTGTATATTTAGTACTTTCTTTTCTGTTTTCCCCCTCTTCTCCCCCCCTTTCTGATTTAATAGTGTATTGTCTGAGTCCTGGGAAAATGGGACGATGTTTTTTGTTTTTTCAAAATCATTGCCAGGATGAGAAAGAGAAGGGGCATCGTGGGCTTTCTAAGCTTGCTTGTTCTTTCCAGTGGCAAAGGGATCTTTCAGCCCGTCCTTAAGATGCAAAACAAGCCAAATTAGTCTGTGCTTTTTTTGATCTGGCTTATTAGTCTTCTGAGAAGCACCTGCTCCCTTCTTCTCTGTGCCGTATGCAGATGACCGACCGGTCTCTGGGAGCTTAGAAAATCCACTCCATCTTTGACCTCTTGGCTTTGGGCACATGTGTATGGGGAGATGATGAATGTGCTTTAATATTGCTGCCCAGATAGACGGCCAAACACAAATCAGGATACCTTTTAAATGAAACGGTGGGAAAGGGGGGGAGAAGGATGTGTTTGGGGGGGAGGGAAGAGAAAGAGAGAAAGAGAAAAGAGAGAGGGGAGGAGAAGAAGAAAAGGAAAGGAGAAAGAAGAAAGTTAGAGAAAGACAGAAAAGAGAGAGGGGGAAGAGAAAGAGAGAAAGAGAAAAGAGAGAGAAGGAAAAAGAGAAAAGGGAGAAGGGAGAAAAAGAAAGGGGAATGAAAAAGAAAAAAAGCTGGAGAAAGATAGAAAAGAGAGAGAGAAAGAGAGAAAGGGAAAGAAAGTAGGAAAAGAAAAAGGGAGAGGAAAGAGAAAAAGAAAAGAGAGAAGGAAAAAGAGAAAAGAGAGAGGGGGAAGAAAAAGAAAAAAGGAGAAAGAGAAAGAAAAAAGAGCTAGAGTAAGACAGAAAAGAGAGAGAAAGAGAAAAAGAGAAAGAAAGAGGGGAAAAGAAAAAGAAAAAGAGAAAGAGTGAGAATGAAAGAAAGACAGAAAAGAGAAAGAGAGGGGGGAAGAGAAAGAGAGAAAAAGAGAAAGAGAAAGAAAGTAGGAAAAGAAAAAGGCAAAGGAAAGAGAAAAAGAAAAGAGAGAGAGGAAAGAAAAACAAAGGGGAAAGAAAAAAGCTAGAGTAAGACAGAAAAGAGAGAGAAAGAGAAAAAGAGAAAGAAATAGGGAAAAAGAGAAAGAAAAAGAGAAAGAGTGAGAATGAGAGAAAGAGAGAAAAGAGAAAGAGAGAGGGGGAAAAGAGAAAGAGAGAAAAAGAGAAAGGCAAAGAGAAAGAGAGCAAGAGAAAGAAAAAGAAAGAAAAAGAGAAAGAGAAAGAAAGTAGGAAAAAGGGAGAGGAAAGAGAAAAAGAAAACAGAGAGAAGGAGAAAGAGAAAAGAGAGAGAGGAAAGAAAAAGAAAGGAGAAAGAAAAAAGAGCTAGAGTAAGACAGAAAAGAGTGAGAGAAAGAGAAAAGGGGAAAGAAAGAGGGAAAAAGAGAAAGAAAAAAAAGAAAGTGAGGAGAGAGACAGAAAAGAGAAAGAAAAAGAGAGAAAAAGAGAAAGGCAAAGAGAAAGAAAAAGAAAGAAAGAAAGAGAAAGAAAGCAGGAAAAGAAAAAGGGAGAGGAAAGAGAAAAAGAGAGAAGGAGAAAGAGAAAAGAGCGAGAGGGAAGAAAAAGAAAAAGGAGAAAGAAAAAGAGCTAGAGTAAGACAGAAAAGAGAGAGAGAGAAAGAGAAGGGAAAGAAAGAGGGAAAAAGAGAAAGAAAAAGAGAAAGAGTGAGAATGAGAGAAAGACAGAAAAGAGAAAGAGAAAAAGAGAGAAAAAGAGAAAGGCAAAGAGAAAGAGAGAAAGAGAAAGAGAGAAAGAGAAAGAGAAAGAGAAAGAAAGTAGGAAAAGAAAAAGGGAGAGGGAACAAAAGAAAGAGAAAAGAGGAAGAGAAAAATGGCAATTGCCACCTTGCAACATCCTTTTCCTCCTGAATTAGATGAATGAATGAATGAATGAATGAATGAATGAATGAATGAATGAATGAATGATTCAACTCTTAATTCCATGCAGTCTTGACTTACAACAGTTCATTTAACGACCAGAATTGCAATGGCACTGAAAGGAGCTATTTAGGATTGCTATTCACACTTATGACCACTGCAGCATCCCCATTGTCGCGGGATCAAAATCCAGACGCTTGGCAACTGACTTGCATTTATGACGGTCGCAGTGTCCCGTGTGTGTGTGTGTGTGTGTGTGTCACCTGATCCCCTTCGACGACCTTCTGACAGCCAAGTCGACGGGGAGGCAGATTCGCTTAACAACCCAGCTCCTAACGTTTCAACCGCAGTGATTCCCTTAACAACGGCGGCAAGGAAAGTTGTGAGGTTGGTCAGAACTCCCTCAACCAGCGTCTCCCTTAGCAACAGGGACGACGGGCCCCATTGTGGCCGTACATCGAGGACCCTATTTGATTTGAGTCCCATTAGAACTCCGTGAAGAATTCGAAGCCGCAGAGGCTGTCGTTAAGCAGGGAGGAGAAGCTGAAAGATAATAAAATGATACCCCGTGTTCCCCCAAAAAACTCGCCTTAAACTTTCCGGATTAGATCTGAATCTTTTGGTACACTGGGAGAGACAGATTTGGCTTCGTGGGTTTTTCATTACAACCTAGGAAATCCATCCCACTCCAGAGTATTTGACTTATATTAAAAATTAATTCTTTCCACGGCAAAGATTATTTCTCTCTCTCTCTATTCCCACCAGAGATCCCAGAACAAAAATATAATCTTTTTCCTTTTCATGTTGCTTTAATTATGGCGTCCCTTCTCCCAGTTCTCTGGGCTTCAGAGGACTGTCTTTCCTTTAATTATTTTTTCCCAATTCATTCCTTTATATTTGCCGTTCCCTTCCTTTCTTCTGTCTCCCCCCCTTTTTTAAAAAAAACAAACCTTTTTTTGCAATCAATTATAGGACCAGGATCCCAACAAAAGATCAGCAATGTTATTAGATTCCTATCAGGCGGATAGGACCTCCATAGGATGGTGCATATACTCGCCAAGGTGAGCCAAGGTGGCGCAGTGGTTAAATGCAGCACTGCAGGCTACTTCAGCTGACTGCAGTTCTGCAGTTCGGCTGTTCAAATCTCACCGGCTCAGGGTTGACTCAGCCTTCCATCCTTCCGAGGTGGGTAAAATGAGGACCCGGATTGTTGTTGGGGGCGATATGCTGACTCTGTAAACCGCTTAGAGAGGGCTGAAAGCCCTATGAAGCGGTATATAAGTCTAACTGCTATTGCCATGGAGAACCTATGCCGCGTGGGCGGGCATGCGAGCTCTCGCCACAGCTCCACCGCCTCCCGCCTGCCTGCTGATTTTCGGGTCTCTGACCCACATGTGGGGGAGTGGGATGCATGTGGGAGATGTGAGCACATGTGCAGGGGGCCATGCATGCACAGAGGTCATATGGGCATGCGTGGGGGTTGGGGGAGTGCGGGGGATGTAGCGTGAGCCCCCGCAGCCCACTTTTGCTCCCAGGGGACTGCAGGGAGGTTTAAAACAGGGCGCGGGGAGGATGGCACATGCATGCTCAGGTGGCGGGGGGGTTGCACATGCGTTGTGTGCTTTTGGCACACGACAACAAAAAGGTTAGCCATCAATGGTGCATACTATAATACACCGCGGTTGGGCAGCGAATGAACGGATAAATATTATTTCATTTTTTTCCATGTGTAATTTCACTCTGATGCAAAACATGGGTTCTGTTCTGACCCCCTTCGTCCCACAACAACACACTTCGTTCCCGACTCTAGGGGGCGGTGCTCATCTCCGTTTCAAAGCCGAAGAGCCAGCATTGCCCGAAGATGTCTCCGTGGTCATGTGGATGGCATGACTCAACACCGAAGGCTCAAGGAACGCTGGTAACTTCCCACCAAATATGGTTCCTATTTTTCTACTTGCATTTCTGATGTGTTTTCGAACTGCTAGGTTGGCAAAAGCTGGGACAAGGAACGGGAGCTCACTCCATTACGCGGCGTTGGGGATTCGAACCACCGAACTGCCCACTTTTCTGATCGACAAGCTCAGCTTCTTAGCCACTGAGCCACTGCGTCCCTGTTGATAACATTAGTGGGCTGAATAATAGCTTTGTTAAACAACCCCTTTAAAGAAAACTTCAATCAGATTAAAGTTTTCACATACTGTATTTCATTTCTTCAATTCCTTTCTTAGATGTCTCCAACTTCTTCTGGGGAGTTGAAGGCCAGGCTGATCTATTTTCAGATTGTGTGTTTTTACAAAAATTGTGTGTCTTCCCTCTTCTCCACACAGTACATTGTGAAGCACCTGTGTGCCATCGCTCACACAATTGGGTTCCCTATTCACCCTTTCACACTCAAAGCAGAGCTGGGGAAGGAAAGAACGTGCGTTTATTTTGATTTTTATTATTATTATTATTCTTGAATCGCTTACCCTGGAATCTTTTCTACAAGGGGACTTGTTTTCAAAGAGAAGATAATTGCATGCTCGTATCTCTAAAAAAAAAAATGAAAGAAAAAGAAAATGCACTGGTACAAGTTATTGAAAGATGGATCAAAGTAAAAATAATTTTTAAAAACCCCTCCAAATAGAGATGAATAGATGCTATACTTTTATTTTTCTTTTATTTTTCCTTCCCCGTTCTTTGCAGTTTTGGAGGAAATATCTCTCAGGTTACTTTCAGGCAATTCCTTTTTTAAAAAAATAATAATAATAATAGTTGATAGAGTTTGTTAACAAAGTAACAGAGCGGGAAGGGACCAGACAAATGGTTATCCAACATCTTCTTAAAAACTTCCAGTGATGGAGAAAGAAGGGAGGGAGGGAGGGAGGGAGGGAGGAAGGAAGGAAGGAAGGATAACAGAATAACAGAACAACAGTCGGAAGGGACCTTGGAGGTCTTCTAGTCCAACCCTCTGCTCAAGCAGGACACCCTATGCCATTCCAGACAAATGATTATCCAACATCTTCTTAAAAACTTCCAGTGATAGCAATAGCAACAGCAATAGCAGTTAGACTTATATACCGCTTCATAGGGCTTTCAGCCCTCTCTAAGCGGTTTACAGAGTCAGCATATCGCCCCCAACAACAATCCGGGTCCTCATTTCACCCACCTCAGAAGGATGGAAGGCTGAGTCAACCTTGAGCCGGTGAGATTTGAACCGCTGAACTGCAGATAGCAGTCAGCTGAAGTAGCCTGCAGTACTGCACTCTACCCACTGCGCCACCTCGGCTCGCTATCTATCTATCTATCTATCTATCTATCTATCTATCTATCTATCTCTATCTCTATCTCTATCTCTATCTCTATCTCTATCTCTATCTCTATCTCTATCTCTATCTCTATCTCTATCTCTATCTATCTATCTATCTATCTATCTATCTATCTATCTATATATATATATATATATATATATATATATATATATAAAGTCACAACCCCTGGTATTCCCCAATTATGGGAGGAAGCTAACTGCTTCCATTCTCTGTCAATCGGCTCGTCACAAGAGTCCATCACAACAGAAACCCAATATTTTTACTGTTGCCTTTGTTATATTTGTGTTTTATTTGTGCTGATAAATAATATATATACACATACATACACCATATTTTTCGGAGTATAAGACGCACCCTTTTCCCTCAAAAAAGAGGCTGAAAATCTGGGTGCATCTTATACACTGAATACAGCATTTTTTGCCTCCTGAAACCCTGCCCCCTTTGCAAAAATAGCCATGCAGAGCCTTTAGGAGGCTTTCAGAGTGCTCTTGGGGGCTGGGGAGGGCAGAAATTCGCGAAAAAATGGGCCATTGTTTTGCTCAATTTCTCCCCAGCCCCCAGAAGCACCCTATAAGCCTCCTAAAGGCTACACATGCCCTTTTTTTGACAAAAAACAGGCCCGTTTTTGTGAAAACTGGGCCTGTTTTTGAGAGGTCTGCAGAGTGCAAAAACTTCTTTTAAAATTTGCCTCTTCAAAACCTTGGTGCGTCTTATACTCCGATGAGTCTTATACTCTGAAAAATACAGTATATAATCCACCGGCTCTCCATGCATTTCTCCTCTGCTGAAATAAGACAGCAAGAGACAGGAACTTGGGGGAAAGATTCCATCCGGTTTTAACACAAACCTCTTGGTTTTGAACGATTTCCTTCAGGAAGGTCTCCCCAAAGCATTGTGTTGTTGTTGTTGTTGTTGTTGTTGTTGTTTTTAATATACTTTATTCATTAAACATGAAACTCAGCCAACTGGACATTCAAAAATGTTGTTGTTGTTGTTGTTGTTTTGCCTCCTGTCATGTCCTCCGAAGTTATTACCGAAAGGGAAATGAAGCTGGCATTTGAGTCATCTTTTCAATCCTCTGCTAAATAAATCTTGTAAGCCTTGGGCCAGATGAATTTGCATGATTAAAAAGGAAGCCAGATCTGGATACCATTTCCTGGCTCTCTTGTTTTTCTAACTATCTTTTTGCACTGAAGAGGGAGGACTCGGTCCCTTCCAACTCTGTTATTCTATTCTATTCTATTCTATTCTATTCTATTCTATTCTAATTCTAATTCTAATTCTAATTCTGAATTCTGTTCCATTCTATTCACTTTTCTTTTCTCCTCTTCTATTCTAATTCTGAATTCTATTCCTGTTCTATTCTATTCTATTCTATTCTATTCTATTCTATTCTATTCGGTCTCTTCTCTTCTTTTCTAATTCTGGATTCTCTTCTAATTCTAATTCTGAATTCTGTTCTGTTCTATTCTATTCACTTTTATTTTCTCCTCTCCTCTTCTAACTCTGAATTGTATTCCTGTTCTGTTCTATTCTATTCTATTCATTCTCTTCTTCTCTTCTTTTCTAATTCTGGATTCTATTCTATTCTAATTCTAATTCTGAATTCTGTTCTGTTCTATTCACTTTTATTTTCTCCTCTTTTATTCTAATTCTGAATTCTATTTCTGTTCTATTCTACTCTATTCATTCTCTTCTCTTCTTTCTAATTCTGGATTCTATTCTATCCTATTCTAATTCTAATTCTGAATTCTGTTCTATTCTATTCACTTTTCTTTTCTCCTCTCCTCTAATTCTGAATTCTATTCCTGTTCTGTTCTGTTCTATTCTATTCTATTCATTCTCTTCTTTCTAATTCTGAATTCTATTCTATTCTAATTCTAATTCTAAATTCTATTCTATTCTATTCACTTTTCTTTTCTCCTCTTCTATTCTAATTCTGAATTCTATTCCTGTTCTGTTCTGTTCTATTCTATTCATTCTCTTCTTCTCTTCTTTTCTAATTCTGGATTCCTATTCTATTCTAATTCTGAATTCTATTCCTGTTCTGTTCTATTCTATTCATTCTCTTCTTCTCTTCTTTTCTAAGTCTGAATTCTATTCTATTCCCTCTTCTATTCTCTCTCCTCTCCTCTTCCTAGTCTTTAAACTGAACCTTTACTTGCATGAACTAGGAATGGGAGTCGTTAAGTGTCAGAACTCAGCTGCTTTGGAACTCATTGAATTTGGTGCTCAGCACATTTTGACCTGAAAATTTTTGTCCTGGTGCTCATCATCTGTTTGATACTCAATGCACAAGCGAAAACCTGTCGGTGTTGATTGCCCTGTGACTCACTACATTTTTCCTTCTCTTTGGTACTCAACTTTTTTGAAAAATATATTTTTATTCTTTTTAAACAAAACAACACATAAAAAACAAAGCAAGAGGAAAAACACCAACTTTCCTCCATTTCATCAAGCGTGTCGTTTGGTTACAAGTTTTTGTGCATCAATTCTTAAGATTAAGAATAACATCACAGGTTTTGCATTAAACATAACTGAATATTTCACTGCCATTGGGCATCATGTATTCAAATTACCATTAATATTCTTTCGTTTGTAACAATCCTTATTTCCTTGAATTCATAATTATCTATCAAACAACAATGGGTCTTTAAAGTATTATAATATCACCTATCTCCAAGGAGAAAAAGCGGAGGTTAGAACAAAGAATTTGTTCTATAATTTATAATATACATTCATATTTTCAATTGACCATAATGGTACTGATCGTTTTTCGATACTCATGGTGCCTTGATGAGTTCCAAGGTACCCCTGTAGATTCTTTTTAAGTATCTGTGGATAATTCTTGAGGGAACATATCCTTTTGCTGAAAAAGAATGAAAGAGAAGATAACACCAGAAGGCAAGGCAAGAAACCGTGAGTGGAAACTACTCAAGGAGAGAAGCAACATGGAAGGAACTAAGGAGGAACTTCCTAACAGTGAGGACAATCAACTAGTGGAATAGCTTTCCTCCAAAAGTTCTGGGTGCTTCATCACTGGAGGTTTTTAAGGAGAGGTTGGACAGTCACTTGTCTGAAATGGTGTAGGATCTCCTGCTTAAGCAGGGGGTTGGACTAGAAGACCTCCAAGGTCTCTTCCAGCTCGATTCTATTCTATACTGTACTGGCTTGGTTTGAAAATCCTCCCTTCCTCCCTCCATCCCTTCCTCCTTCCTTCCTTCCTTCCTTCCTTCATTCATTCATTCCTTCATTCATTCATTCTCCATCATTGGAAGTTTTACGAAGGGACTGAAATGCTATAGGGTTTCCTGCTCGAGCAGGGAGTTAGACTAGAAGACCTTCAAAGTCCCTTCCAGCTCTGTTCTTCTGTTAATTACATCCTCTCTCCCTCCCTCCTTCCTTCCTTCCTTCCTTCCTTCCTTCCTTTCTTCTTCATCATTGGAAGTTCTACAAAGGGACTGAAATACTATAGGGTTTCCTGCTCGAGCAGGGGGTTGGACTAGAAGACCTTCAAAGTCCCTTCCAGCTCTGTTCTTCTGTTAATTACATCCTCCCTCCCTCCCTCGCTCCTTCCTTCCTTCCTTCCTTTTCCATCATCGGAGGTTTTTAAGAAGGGACCGAAATGCTATGGGGTTTCTTGCCTGAGCAGAGGGTCGGACTAGAAGACCTCCAAGGCCTCCCTTCCATCTCTTCTGTTCTTCTGTTATCTTACAGCTTAAACCGATCCTGGCATTTGCGTCATCGGTCTTAATGGCTGATTGTCTTTCTAAGCAGCTCAGCTGTTGAAGGGAATATGGAAGTCTCCAGAAAGCTCTTCAAATAAATACAGATGAAAAACAAACAATGCAAAGGGGGGAAACGGGGCAGCTGAACTGCCTGGATCGTGAATCGGTGGCTATTCCCAGATGGGGGAGGGGAAAAAAACACCGTCTGAAGTTGCCAAAAGTGGAGAGAAGTTGTTTGATTAGGTGCCTGATATGCATTCGGCGCTCAAGGAAAAAAGAACCAGCGATGGCTGAGCCAGGAGTTAGCCTGGCAGGCCTCCAACTGAAGCCTTGGATGAGTCGCTACTCACAAGCCCAGCTTTGCATCGGATGCTCCCTCTGGTAGGTACCACGTTCATAGCAGCAAGAATGTTTGGACAGCAAAGGTCTCAAAACCTCTGGAACCTCTGGGAGGGAAAGACCCACTATCCATAGATTCAGGTGGCTTGTTTCTAACTATCTAGGATAGTTAATGGTCTACCAGGGAGATGCAACCCATCCATCCAGCTTATTTTGTTTCGTCTAAGAGTGTCTGTCTGTCTGTCTTTCTTTCTTTCTTTCTTCTTTTCCTCCTTCCTTTCCTCCCATCCTCCCTCCCTCCTCATTCGTTCATTCATTATCTTTTCTTCCTTCCCTCCCTCCCTCCCTTCCTTTCTTCTTTCTCTTCCCTTCCAACTTTCCCTTCCTCCTTCCCACTTTCCTCCTTTCTTTCTTTTCTTTCTTTCTTCTTTCCCCTCCCTCCCTATTTATTTATTTTTCTTCCTTCCCTCCCTCCCTCCTTTCCTCCTTTCCTTCCTTCCTTCCTTCCTTCCTTCTTTTTTTCTTTCTTTCTTCTTTTCCCTTCTTTCCTTCCCTCCCTCCTTATTTATTTATTTTCCTTCCTTCCCTCTCTCCCTCCCTCTTTTCCTCCTTTCCTTCCTTCTCTCTCTCTTTCTTTCTTTCTTCTTTCCCCTTCCTTCCCTCCCTCCTTTCTTCCTTCCTTCCTTTCTTCTTTTCTTTCTTCCTTCCTCCTTCCTTCTCTCCCTCCTTATTTATTTTTCTTCCTTCCTTCCCTCCCTCCCTTCCTACTTTCCTTCCTTCTTTCTTTTTTCTTCTTTCCCTTTCCTTCCTTCCTTCCCTCCCTCCTTTCTTTCTTTCTTTCTTCCTTCCTTCTTTCCATAATCAAGAAACTTAGCAAACTTAAAAAGGGAGGTGCAAACAACATGAAGATGTCAAAGATTAGGCATAGCTCAGGTAAGAAAGAGACCAGTTCAGTATCCTGGGCTCATCTTCTTTGACTTATCCCACTGTGGATTTTTCAGATATTTTCTCGCATCTTTGCAGGAAGTCCACCTTTAAAAAAAAAAAAAAATTCATTCTCCCCTTTCATCACTTAAATAAACTCGGGCACTTTGTTGTGATACTTTGTTCAAGACAGGCACACAAAGGATATCCCTGTTGCTCTTAAAAGCTCTTTTTAATGGACTAGCTAGCAATACAGCCGTATCTGTTTTGAAGGAGTTTCCATTAAATCTACTCCATAGGAGCTTAATATTCTCTGGTGCGCCTTCATTTAGTATCCGGCATTAACGCAGAGGACGTAGAAGGCTACAATATTGAGAGCGCAGTTAAAGGACAACTTGGCAAGAGGAAGACGACAAAAGGCCATTCTCAATAAAAAGCATCTTCCTGGTAGGCAAAACAAAAAAACCCACTTTTAATTCCATTCTGGACAATCAGAAATGAGAACGGCGTTTTTTTAAAAAAGGACTTCTTATGTTTCCATCATATCAACAATCACGGCTGATTGCTTTTTTTTTTAATTCTATTTTTTGTTTTATTCAGAAGAAAGCTAGAATACAAAATTCTGGAAAATCAATCTTGAAAAAAAGACAAGCAGAACAAAAGAAAGAGCAAAAAAAAATCGAGACATTTAAAAAGTGCCATCAAAAAGACAAAGAAAAGAACACAAATGCACAGGTTATCCTCCCACCCCCTCCAACTGAATACTGACTAATACATTATTACAATATTGGTTCCCACCTTTTTGGAAACGGACCCTCCCCCCAATTTTTTAAACTAGTAAATCTATTGGGAAATTATTGGCCTGTCTCCTGTATACTATATTAATGACAAAATAAAGAAGGGAAGGAGCGAGGGAGGGAGGGAGGGGAGGAGGAAAACGTGGAGGTGGAGGTGGAGGAGGAGGAGGAGGAGGAGAAGGAAGAAGAAGAAGAAGAAGAAGAAGAAGAAGAAGAAGAAGAAGAAGAAGAAGAAGAAGAAGAAGAAGAAGAAACAACTAGTAAATCTATTGGCAAATTATTGGCCTGTCTCCTGTATACTATATTAATGACAAAATAAAGAAGGGAAGGAGGGAGGGAGGGAGGGAGGGGAGGAGGAAAACGTGGAGATGGAGGAGGAGGAGAAGGAGGAGGAGGAGGAGGAGGAGGAAGAAGAAGAAGAAGAAGAAGAAGAAGAAGAAGAAGAAGAAGAAGAAGAAGAAGAAGAAACTAGTAAATCTATTGGCAAATTATTGGCCTGTCTCCTGTATACTATATTAATGACAAAATAAAGAAGGGAAGGAGGGAGGGAGGGAGGGAGGGAGGGGAGGAGGAAAAGGTGGAGGATTAGGAGGAGGAGGAGGAGGAGGAGGAGAAGAAGAAGAAGAAGAAGAAGAAGAAGAAGAAGAAGAACAACAACAACAACAACAACAACAACAACAATTACTACTTTTCCTTGAGTGCAACCTGTTGGAAAACAGAAATAGATCCCCAGAAGAGTGGTAAAAAGGAAGGGAGAGAGGTAGGAAGGAAGGAGGGAGGAAGAAGGGAAGAAGAATGAGGATGATGAAGAAGAAGAAGAATAGGAGGAGGAGGAGGAGAGGAGGAGGAGTACAAGGAGGATGAGGACTAGGTGAGGAGGTGAGGCGGAGGAAGAAGGAGGAAGAAGAAGAGGAAAAGGAAGAGGAGGAATAATAATTCTGAGAACCACCATAAGTGATTTATAATAATCCACATCAATCTTCTCATGTCCAACATTTATTTTTTATTTCAAGAAAAAGCAGAAAACTCCATCTGGATATGTAGTAACTCCTGATCCAGTCTATTCTGCTTTGCTTTGATGATAAATTCCAAGTTCAAAAGTTTAATACATACTTTAATTAATCGGAGGGAGGCCAGGGAAGAAGCAGACGCTAATTTTTTTTCCTCCTTCGTCACTTAGTAGGCAGAACCGCAAATCAAAATGGTCAGAAAGAGAAGGCTTGAAAAGAAAAGAAATTACAATCATTAGGAAAGTGTGAAACTTCAATTTGCACCGAAGAGATCGCTTGGGGAGAAGTAGTTTAGGGGTTTTTTTCTGGCTACCCTTGGCATATGCCACCAGAGAAAAACTCTAGAATATATAAAAGCAACTTCTAATTTATGTTGGAAGTGTGAACAAGACAGAACTGTTTATCATGTTTGGTGAACATGTAAAAAAAAAAGCTTGCATTATTCTGCTGTAATACGTATTTCATCACATTGAGAAGATCATTATATCCAATCACCTGTGTCTAGAACTTCAAAAATCTGACAACTTCAAAACTCGAGGATGTCCACTCCCAGAATTCCCCAGCCAGCCTGCGGAGTCTCCAAACTTGGCAACTTTAAGACTTGTGGATTTCAACTCCCAGAATTCCCCAGCCAACATGTAGGGATCTCCAAACTTGGTAACTTTTAAGACTTCAACTGGTAAAACAAATTAGGGACCAGAGTCAAATGCATATAAAAAGGTTGTATAATATACTTATAGAAATAGATTCTGAAACAGAGATTAGTTAAAGACTGTATGATAAAATGGGCACAAAACTTTGAAGAACCAATAATGATGGGAACGTGGGAAAAGATTTGGGTAAGAAATGTAAAATTTACCCAAGCTCAAAACTTGAGAGACAATTTTTATAAGATGTTTTATAGATGGCATCTGGATCCCCAAAAGTTAGCTTGTATGTATCCGAATTTACAATCCAAATGTTGGAGATGTGATTGTGCTGACGCCACGTATTATCATATATGGTGGACTTGTAAAAAAGTTAAAGCATTTTGGATAAGAATATGGTGGATTATTCAAAACATTCTTAAAAAGAGGATAAAGTTCACTCCTCGGTTGTTCTTGCTAGGTATAATTACAAACTGTACAGTTATAGAGACTAATTTGATTCTGAACTTAACAACGGCAGCAAGATTGTTGGTGGCGCAGTACTGGAAGAAGGAAGAATTGCCTACTATTCAAGAATGGACGTTAAAAGTAGTGAACTTAGCAGAGATGGCCAAAATCTCACCATATTTGAAGGACCATTCAGATGAGAAATACAAGCTGGAATGGAGAAGATGGATTGACTATATTCAAAATAAATATCGGACTAAGAAATTTCAATTAGCTTATGAATGAACGAACAAGAAATGTCACAATTTATCTAAAGTTAGCTTAACAAAAGGAGAGTTAAAGTACAAGAGGGAGGTAGGATGCTAAAGTTAGTTAGCTTATGTTAGTGTATGATTGTTAAATGTTTATACCCTGTATTTTGCTCTGGAAGGTTGGGGGGGATTGGAGTGGGGGGGCAGGATTGGGGTGGAGGTAGGGAAGGGGAAACATTTGTAAAATCTATTAAAACTCTTTAATTAAAATAAAAAGACTTCAACTTCCATGGCTAGGGAATTCTGGGAGTTGAAGTTCACAACTCTTAGAGTTGTCAAGAAACACCAGGTGGGGAATTTACTCTTCTTAAGGGGGAAAAAAATACTCCATGGGGGTAAAGTTGCTGATATCTGTTCCCTTCAAAACATCTAAAGTTTACAAACTTGCTCTAAAGGGACACCTGAATGAATGAACAGATGAGGACAATTTTTATTTGATTGTCTTCTGTTTCTTCCTCGGTGTTGTTGGAAGTGCCGTTGGGTCCTCTACTGAAAATTAAAAACCTGCGGTGTCAAAAACTATTAGCATTCATCGCGGTTACGAAAAGTTTTTTTTCTGGCCTTTTTAAGTCCTTTTGGCTTTTTTTTTCCCCTTCATTTTTATTTTGGCTCCAATTGAGTCAGATCTAATTTTCACTTGGCACAAGGCCCAGTGATACCCATTTCCATCTTAGATTAGACTGAGGCGCCGAGCAGAATGAAAATGTCCCGAGCCCTGGGAAGTTTTGGGACTTAAATTATTGGCCGGAGGTCAAATTGGGATTTGTGTATGAGATGCTCATGGGAGGCGGTGGTTCGGAAGGAAGGAAGGAAGGAAGGAAGGAAGGAAGGAAGGAAGGAAGGAAAGGAAGGAAGGAAGGAAGGAAGGAAGGAAGGAAGGAAGGAAGGAAGGAAGGAAGGAAGGAAGGAAGAGCACTTACATACCACTTCACAGTGCTTTACAGCCCTTTCTAAGCGGTTTACAGAGTCAGCCTCTTGCCCCCCAACAATCTGGGTCCTCATTTTACCCTCCTCAGAAGGACGGAAAGCTGAGTCAACCTTGAGCCTGGTGAGATACGAACTGCCCTCTCGGTAGTCAGCAGAAGTAGCCTGCAGTACTGCACTCTAGCCACTGCCCCACCATGCAGAGGTGGGTTCCTACCAGTTCGCACCTATTCGGTAGAACCGGTTCGTCAAATCTACTGAACCGGTTAGAAGAGGTTCCACCAGTGGACCCGGAAAGCAGGCCACACCTACAGAAGAGGCTCCAAAAGTTTTTGAAACCCACCACTGGTCCTTGGATATGATTATTCTACACTATCATGCTCCTATTTATAAAACTCAGTGCCTCTGTGAAAGGTAAGGATGACTGTTGCGTTTGTGGCGCAATCAGAACATTGCGTGTGTTGAAGTTGTTTTAACGCAAACCAAAGATGCCTTTTAAAAAACAAGTTTACATCCTATTCTTATGCATGCCAGTGCTGTGTGTGAGGCAATTTAAGGTGGTTCTGACAAGTGTCGTCGGCATCTTCATATCCGGTCACATGGGCGGCAAGCCACTCCCATCCGGTCACATGGGTGGCAAGCCACTCCCACAAAGGAGGCCACACCCACAGAGTGGGTTCGAACAATTTTTGAAACCCACCACTGCCACCATGGCTCTTAGGTCACATACTCCCTTTTTTACGCCGATAACATGCGGCAGCCAAGTTGTACACAACCTACAAAGAAGTCTTCTTATCAGGCAATCCCAAAGTTCTACTTGACACAAGCAACACAAGTCAAAGTCACTTCAAAGTCAACAAATAAAAGCGAGAGTAACCCATTTCGTTCCTTGTGATGTTCTGGAAGATAAGTGCGCCAGAAGGTTGTGCATCCGTTTTCCGATGTCGATTTGATTTGATCGCCGCTTGAATAAAGTTGGGTGGCATCTTACTGCAATCCCCGTCCTACGCTCTTTTGTCGAACGAAATTAAAAAGACCGCACATCTAAACACCAGGCTTCCTTGTCCTTGTTGTTAAATACGAGTGAGCATTGTGTACATCGGGGGGGGGACGGACATGAAAGGAAGCTGGAGTTGCGTGCGGCGAGGAATGAATGAAGGTGGACTGAAGATACTTGACAAGGATCGTACAAAACACTGCGGCAGTTTGACCATACCGAGAATATAAATTAGGACACAATCGCGCACGAATAAATGAAGGTGAAGGAGGAGAAAAGAAACATGGCAGTAGAAAGCACCGTTTTGTTTTGTTTTTAAATTCTCCTTGGCCACAAAAGTCAGGCTAGGTGGAATTGATGAGATGTTCACAAAGAGACTGGGGTATGTTTGGTGGTTTTTTTTGAGTTTTAAAGAATAAAGGAAGCGTGCGAATTGATGTAGGGTGAAATCAAAGTTGATTTTTACGAGTAGAAAAATAGAGAGAGGGGTAAGTGAATAGCGCTGGTATATTGAATGAGATTTCACTTCCTTTTCTTTTATCTCCTGCCACAATTTCTTCTGCTTTCTATTCTGACTCTGTTTTCATCCTCTCCACTACATATCCTTGTTTATTGAAGGCCTAGCGCACGGGTGAAATCAACTTACCTTCACTACTGGTTCGCAAAGGTGAGCCCATGTGCCACCTCCACGCGTGCACAGGATCTTCAGACGTCAAGAGTTCCAAATAGCATCCGAAAGTAAATCAGAGCGCAAGGCAAAGAATTTCTACGGTGGGAAAATGGGAGGGAGGAATGTGCGGAGTTAGATGTGATGTAGCCATAACAACATTCTTTCTAGAAAGCCAAGGTCATCCTTTGTCTTTGCACCTGACCGGAACTGGATGGGTGGTTCCTCCCCAACCTCCTCACTGTCTGAATCTGCTGCTGGCCCCACTGGCGGGCCACAAATGGTCGCAAAGTGAAATGTTGTAACTTGAGGACTTGCCTTGGATGTGGGAATATTCTCGCGGGGTTCTTCGATTAGACGGTAATTTATTGTTTGGCTGTTTGGCTGAGTTGGTAGTTATGATAGTACACAATACACCAATCAAGGAACTACCATTTGTGACAAAGAATCCGACCACAGCCTAAATATAGAAAGCCATGTTGTTGCCATGAAGGAACTACCAAAATTTAGTGGAGAGATTCTTCTGCAACCATCACAAGTTCTACTTACTGCGCAAATTTAATTAATGCTTGTTAAAGCCTAATCTCTCAGCATCCTTTAATTAATGCTTCTTCCACAAAGAAGAGAATTTTTTTTTTACAAAAATCTATCCCACCAAGATGCAAAGAGATAACATGACAAATACAAAGGCCACCTTCAAATGACAAGAAAGGAATGCAACGTTCATAATGGATGGCTAAATGTTGCTGGAGAATGGAGGGTCAAATGGTCATCAATGTTTCATCCCAAAACTATCCAATGTTGCTCCTTCTTGTCAGATCAAAGACCCAGGTTTTGTCTCCTTTTCAAGCCTTGTTATCTTTTTTTCTAGTTTTAAATAGCAATGTTGAACTTCCTTAGTGACTTTTTTTTTCTTTGTTGCAACCACTTGTAAAATATATTCTGGCCCAACACTTCATGGTCTCTTGTTAGAAATTCTGTTTTATATAAAGCAGCACAGAGCAAACGAACAGCACAGTCACCATGTGTTTTACTGCTCAACTGTTTAACTGTAACAGGAAACTCTACTTCGAACAAAAGAGCATAGAATATATACTTTCGATCCAAACCTGCCTCCAGAAGTTGTGAATGCCCCAACACTGGAAGTCTTTAAGAAGATGTTGGATAGCCATTTGTCTGAAATGGTATAGGGTTTCCTGCCTAGGCAGGGGGTTGGACTAGAAGGCCTCCAAGGTCCCTTCCAACTCTGCTGTTGTATTGTATTATTGTAAAAATTATAAAATAAATGCATTTTTCTGAGATCCAAGCAGAGATGGGCTCTTGCAAGAAAAGAATAAGAGCCAGCTGCGATTGATTGATAAATAAGTAATTAAAAGTTCTAATTTTCAGTGTAATTACCGTAATTAGGAAATTGGGGAAAATATTAGAATAGAATAGAATAGAATAGAATAGAATAGAATAGAATAGAATAGAATAGAATAACAGAGTTGGAAGGGACCTTAGAGGTTTTCTTGTCCCCCTGCTTAGGCATGAAACCCTACACCACTAGACAAATGGACATCCAACATCTTCTTTAAAACTTCCAGAGTTGGAGCATTCATAACTACTAGTGACAAGTTGTTCCACTGGCTAATTTTTTCTCACTGTCAGGAATTTTTTCCTTAGTTCTACGTTGCTTCTCTCCTTGATTAGTTTCCACCCATTGCGTCTTGTCCTATCTTTAGGTACTTTGGAGAATAGCTGGACTCCATCTTCTTTGGGGCAGCCCCTGAGATATCGGAAGACTGCTATCATGTCTCCCCTAGTCCTTCTTCTCATTAAACTGCTGGAGGAAGGCTGGATTAGAAGACATCTGCAAATTGTTTCAGCTGTCCCTTTCATTAAAATGCTATGGTTGCTACTATAAATATTTATGTTTGTAGATAACTCTTTGACAAACACAGTGCGGTTTATAATAATAAAAGCAAACACATCAAGGAAAGCTCCAAAGGTTTGTGTAAAGAGATATGTCTTAAATTGTTGGTACAATTTAAAGTATCTAGAAGATGCATGAAGAATTTCTAAATTCCATGAGTGGGATTGCAATCCCTGTCGACCTTGTTTATTGTTGATACTACAAGCAAAGCTCTCTAAATAGGAATAAATGGATGAGGAATATCAGCAGAAGGATTCCAAAAAGTATTTAGACCATTTAGTATCTTCTGAATTGGCAGCAATATCTTGAAGATAACACAACATTGAGAAGATTACCAGGACTAATCACTGAGGATTGGCATAATGTTACTCCAGCCACAAATACCACGCAATAGGTGTCAATATTTGTGTTTATGAATTCCTTAAACCAACTTTAAAGGTGGATGTTCTGCAACCGTAGATGTGATGTTATGAAGACACTAGATGGACTATCCTGGTCTAGAATGGACCATTGATGGTCTATCTATAGAGCTTAGAGTAAGGCTGTCGATGATTCCTCTGTTTTCTTAGATGATTGGCCCATATCCATCACTTCAATACCTCCAGGTCTGTCCACAACCTTCTGGTAGAAGGAAGAAAAGGATGGATGGATGGATGGATGGATGGATGGATGGATGGATGGATGGATGGATGGATGAAGGAAGGAAGGATGAACAGATGGATGGATGGAGGGAAGGATAAAAGGAAGGAAGGAAAGAAAGATGAACAGGTGGATGGGTGGATGGGTAGATAGATGAAATGATGGATGGATGAACAGGGATGAACAGATGGATAGATGGATGGATGGATGGAAGGATGAATGGAAGGAAGGAAGGATGAACAGATGGATGAATGGATGGAAGGAGGGATAAATGGAAGGAAGGAAGGATGAACAGATGGATGGATGGATGGAAGGAGGGAAGGATAAAAGGAAGGAAGGAAAGAAGGATGAACAGGTGGATGGGTGGGTGGGTATATAGATGAAACGATGGATGGATGAACAGGGATGAACAGATGGATAGATGGATGGATGGATGGATGGATGGATGGATGGATGGATGGAAGGAAGGATAAATGGAAGGAAGGAAGGATGAACAGATGGATGGATGGGTAGGTGGGTGAGTTGTTAGAGATGAAATGATGGATGGATGAATGGATGGATGGAAGGAAGGAAGAAAGGAAAGAAAGAAGGATAAACAGATGGATGAATGGATAGATGGAAAGAAGGAAGGATCAATGGAAGAAAGGAAGGAAGGGTGGATGGGTGGATGGATGAAGAGATGGATGGGTAGGTGAATCGATGGAAGGAAGGATGAATGGAAGGAAGGAAGGAAGGTGGGTGGATGGATGGATGGATGGATGGATGGATGGATGGACAGAAGGATGGATGGGTAGGTGGGTGGGTAGATAGATGAAATGATGGATGGATGGATGGATGGAGTGTGAATGTTTCTAGCTTGTTCTCCCTTTATTTACCAAATGCCCTGATTCTCCAATTTGTGGGAACTCTCTGGATTAGCCATTTATGTGCAATTTATCTGCAACCCCTTGGTCACTCTTCCCAGATGCTCTTCCTTCATTCAATCAAGTTGAATATTTTAATGGATAAATATTTAATCCATTAAATTATCATCTTTTTAAAAAATTTTCATCAAAGAGGACATGCATAAATCATTTGAGTCTTAACCTGACACATTTCCCCAGAGCGATAGCTGACTCTCTAGAATCCCCCCCCCCCACACCTCCTCTCTTTCTGAACTTGCCCTAGCAAAAGTCAAAAAGATAATTTCAGGATCTTCCGTGTCCAAAAACCCCAGAAAAAAAACAAAACTTTGAGACGTGGTCACACATGATCCCAAAGCTTTTGCTGAAGGGCCTCGTTGGGGGCCACCAAGAAAGGGCTTAGAAATAAAGGCATAAGGCGAGCTCATAAATAATGTTTAGGCAGAAAGTTCTCGACTTACGAAGCATTTGTTTAATGGCGGTTTTGAAGTTACCACGGGCCTGAAAAAGTGACTCAGGAGGGGACACCCTAGAATCTTTTTCAGTATCTCTAAAGTTACGGGATCAAAATTTGGGTTGCTTGGCAACTGGCATGTATGTATGACATCCTGGGATTGCTATGACTTCCTCCGTTGGCTCCCAACCCGCGAAGTCAATGGGGGGGAAGCTGGATTTGTTTTAACTGCCGTGTGACTCACTTAATGACCTGCATTGATTCCCTTAACAAACATCGGTGCAAAAAAAATTGTAACTTTCCACACAACTTCCTTAATGGCCGTCTTGCTCAGTGACGGAAATTCTACCCAATTGTGGTTGACAACTATCTGTGTGTCCGTGAACTTCAGGGATACAGGGGTGGTCCTTGACTTACGGCCAGCATTGAGCCTTGAATTTCTGTGGTTAAGCAAGACATTGGTTCAGTGAGCTTTGCCCGTGTTTTGCAACATTTCCTGCCACGGTTGTTAAATGAATCACTGCCATGGATAAGTTAGTAACCTGGCCCTTAAGGGAATCTGGTTTCCCTTGTTGATTTTGCTCATCGGAAAGTCGCAAAAGGGGTATCACGTGACTCTGGGACACTGCGACCGTCATAAATATGAGTCAGTTTGCCAAGTGCCTGGATTTGGATCACATGATGCTGCAGAAGTTGTAACTGTTTGAACGGTCACTAAATGAACTGTTATAAACCAAGGACTAGCTGTAATCTTGCTGGTTGCACTACTACCTCGCATTACGTTAGAGGTTTCCTGATGCTGCTTAAGGGACGCGGTGGCTCAGGGGCTAAGACGCTGAGCTTGTCGATGAGAAAGATCAGCAGTTCGACGGTTCGAATCCCTAGCACCGCGTAACGGGGTGAGCTCCCGTGACTTGTCCCAGCTTCTGCCAACCTAGCAGTTCGAAAGCAGCTAAAAATACAAGTAGAAAAATAGGAGCCACCTTTGGTAGGAAGGGAACAGCGTTCCGTGCGCCTTCGGTGTTGAGTCATGCCGGCCACATGACCATGGAGACGTCTTCGGACACCGCTGGCTCTTCGGCTTTGAAATGGAGATGAGCACCGCCCCCTAGAGTCGGGAACGACTAGCATGTGAGAGGGGAACCTTCACCTTTACCTTTAATGCTTCTTAGCCTCCTGGTTCAGACAGCCAGTTGGTACAAGTTAATCAAAAGCAGGCAAATATGAAAGTTATCAATGCTTTTTTGAAGATGTGAAGGGTTTTCAGCCCCCCCCCTCCCTCCCCCCGTGGGGAGACGAGTCATTTCTCATTTCCTTTCTCTCTGCTGAGAAGTGAGCTTCTATTTTGGATGCCACAATCCAGCCAGCTGGCCAGAGCAGAGTGTGGCTTTCTTTGGCAGGGAGATGAATGAAGGCTGCACATAGGTCACCCACCCGAATGGAGGGGGAACAAAGATGGTTCAGAAATTTGACAGCAGGACGTATCGTCCCCTCAATCTATTTATTGCTTGAGAGGACAGTAGCACCATACTTGAAGATTTATGTGGAGCAAAATCTCTGTAGCCGGAATGGGACAACTCTGCAGCCAATTCTCCATGGCCAACTCAACATGGGGAATATGCGATGGCCAACTCTCTGCAGCCAACTCAACATGACCAACTCAACATGGGACAATACACCATGGCCAACTCTCTGCAACCAACTCAACATGAGCAACTCAACATGGGACAATACACCATGGCCAACTCTCTGCAGCCAACTCAATATCACCAACTCAACCATGACCAACTCTCTGCAGCCAACTCAATATGACCAACTCAACCATGGCCAACTCTCTGCAGCCAACTCAACATGACCAACTCAACATGGGACAATACACCATGGCCAACTCTCTGTAGCCAACTCAACATGACCAACTCAACACGAACATGGAAAATATGCCATGGCCAACTCTCTGTAGCCCACTCAACATGGGACAATACACCATGGCCAACTCTCTGTAGCCCACTCAACATTACCAACTCAACATGGGACAATACACCATGGTCAACTCTCTGTAGCCAACTCAACATGACCAACTCAACATGGGACAATACACCATGGCCAACTCTCTGTAGCCAACTCAACATGACCAACTCAACATGGGAAATATGCCATGGCCAACTCTCTGCAGCCAACTCTCTGCAGCCAACTCACCATGGCCAACTCACCACAGAACAAATCACCACGGGACAATTCGCCATGGCCAATTCTCTGCAACCAACTCACTATGGCCAACTCAATGTGGGACAACTCGCCATGACCAACTCGTCACAGAACAACCTACCACAGAACAACCTACCATGGAACAATTTGCCATGGCCAAGAAGGACAATACACCATGGCCAACTCTCTGCAGCCAACTCACCATGGGAGAGGTTGCCATGGCAATTCTCCATAGGACAACTCACCACGGAACAATTCACCATGGCGAACTCAGTGTGGGACAATACACCGTGGCCAACTCTCTGCAGCCAACTCACCTTTTCTGACCCAGGCTTCCTGACACAGTAAAAAATCACACGGTCCCCCAAAACCCTCTTTTTATTTCCAAGGCTGTGAATTGTGTTCATTCCCAGCCTGCGATGAGTCCGACAGGAGTCTTCCAAAGCTTGGCAAGGCTACACAGAGCACAGAGTCAAAACGGAGCTTCAGAATTTAAACCGACTAGCACGAACAAAGTCGCTTCCTGCAAAGGCTCATGTGGCTTTCCTCCACCTTTATGTCCTATGGGAGGGGCCAATCACCTCCAAGTCTTACTCCCGAGTCGTCCCTTTTGTCTTAACTGTTCTTGCCTTCTGGCAGCTCTGCGCATGGACGCACTGGGAACAGGCTCCCCCTGTTCCTCTGCCTTGCTGATGTCTGACTCTGGAGGCTCCGGACGCAGCACATAACTCCCAGATGGCCTTGGCGCCCTCTCTTCCTCCCACACCGAGCCCTCATCAGAGGCTTCCCCAGACTCCAGGACTGGCCCATGTTCCTTCCCAACCTCCTCACTGTCCGAATCTGCTCCCAGCTCCACTGGCCCCTGGCAGGCCACAATGTCACTAAGGAAGAAGTCGCCATGGCCAATTCACCGTATGATAACCCGCCAGGGGGCAATTTGCCATGTGAGAATTCAACAATTCGACGTCATTATTTCAAATAATTAAAACGTTGTTTTAAATTTTCCTCCTAGGAAGACATTTCTGCCCCGCGTTTTGCTGATCGTTGCCCGCAAAAGCATCCGGAGACTTCGATCTGAAGAACGCAGCTGTACGAGGCCAGACAACGGGATGGTGCTTTTTAATCTTACAAGATCTGTACTAATTGCTTACTCATTTGCATATTCTGTTTAAAACAGAACGGCAGCTGAACAGGTTAAGGGGATTATTTGATTTTTGCACAAGCCTGTCTGCTAATTAAAATCAGTGCCAGAGACTCGGCTATATAAAATGAGACTGGGAAGTATTTATCGCATTTTAACGAGGATGGAGTTTGTTACCAAAACCGTATTAGCGACTTTCTCTCTGGGAAAAAAATAAACTAAGATGGCTCAGTGGCTAAGACCGTTTTCTTTAGTGACCGTTGGAAGTTGAAAGAAGTGACTTATGGCTGTTTTTCACACTTAACCACCATTGCAGGATTCCCTCATGGCCACGTGCTCAAAATCCAAACGATTGGCATGTAGTTACGACGGTTCTCGTGTCCTGAAATCACTTGATATCCTTTTAGCGACCTTTCCCGATCTCACAGCGGGGAAGTGAGATTTGCTTAACGACCATGAGACTCCCTCAACAACTGCAGCGATTCTCTTGGCAACCGTGGAAAAGAAAAATCGTAAAATGGGACAGGACCCACTTAGCAACGCTCTTGCTTAGGAAAGGAAATGTTGGTCATAAGTCAAGGACCTCTTCCTCCCTGCACAAGACACTTTTTTTTTTGCCTTAAAGGGCTGAAATTATAAACTGCAGCCAGGATAAAGGAACTCCCAGTTCGTTTTTCTGGTTGAGTTTTCTCTGATCAGAGTTTTTACAAACTTAATTTGCTGGTTGGTTATCTCGTAACTTCCTCCTTTTTGCCTTCCATCTTTCTCACAAGCACCCAACCAGCAAATTTTAGTCAATTGTTCTTTTTTGCCCAGAAGGCAACTGGATGTGGACACAAACTTCCTTTTGGGGGGGGGGAGGGAGGAAAAATCTTTATCTTTTCCCATTCTTTAATACACAAAGGATCCAATTAGTCATCAAGGAAAGTCTCAGAACTCCGTGAGCCAGCTCTCTCTGGCATCGTCAAATCTTTTCTACAAAACAAACTTTCATCGGGTAGGCTGATCAAAAATGAATCGAGATAATTAATGGAGGCATCTTTTCAAAAAGACAAATATGGAAGACGAGGATGGATAGATGAATCGCTAAATACATAAAAGCTTAGATGAAGAAATAAGTTAATAAATAAATGTACAACCTAAGGATAGGATGCTCATTTAAACTGTATTGTTCACATATTTCCTCACATCAGTATTGTCTCTCATCTATCTATCTGTCTATCTGTCCATGCATGCATCCACCCACCCATCGATTCCATCTGTCTGTCCATCCATCTATTCATCCTTCCTTCCTTCCTTCCTCCCTCCCTCCCTTCCTTCCTTCTTTCCTTCTATGCATCCTCCATCTATCTGTTCATCCATCCATCCACCCACCAACTTATACATCCATCCATCCATCCTTCCATCTGCCCATCCATCCATCCACCCACCCATTTATATATTCTTCCTTCCACCCACTTATACATCCATCCATCCATTCATTTAACTGTCTGTCCATCCATCCTCCCACTTAAACATCCATCCATCTATCCACCCACACATACATCCGTCTATCCATCTTTCCGTCCATCCATCTGTCTAGCCATCCATCCATCCACCCACCCACCCCCACACACATCCATCTATCCATCCGTCCATCTGTCCATCCATCCATCTGTTCATTCTTCCTTCCTTCTTTCCTTCCATCCATCCCTCCACCTATCCATCCATCCATCCATCTACCCTTCCACCCATCCATCCATCCACCCACCCACTCATCTTTCCACCCATCCCTCTGTTTTTCCTTCCTTCCACCCATCCACCCATCCACCCACTCATCTTTCCACCCATCCATCTGTTTTTCTTTCCTTCCACCCATCCATCCATCCACCTATCCATCCATCCACCTATCCATCCATCCATCTACCCTTCCACCCATCCATCCATCCACCCACCCACTCATCTTTCCACCCATCCATCTGTTTTTCCTTCCTTCCACCCATCCATCCATCCACCCACCCACCTAATCATCCATCTAAACAGACAGACAGACAGACAGACAGACAAAGGAACAAACACATGGACAAATAGACAGACAAGGAACAAATAGCAAAACAGCTGTGACTCCCCCTCCTTATTGCAAACCAAAATGCACCTCAAAAAACCCACCAGGCCCCCCATTTCCACCCACCTGCAATCGCTCCTGCCTTTCAGCTGTTCCGATGCTGTTGATACAACGCAGAGTCCTTTACGTCTTGCTCAAAAGTCGAATGAGCTACTTTTGCTCTCTTCAAGTGAACCCTCAAGTGTAACCTGAGGCTATATAAGAATAATATATTGCATTATTTAATGATTTAAAAAAAAATCCTCTATACCAGGATCTTCATTCTGATCCTTTCAGGAAACCCTTTACAAGTTAGGTTAAAAAAAAATACACAATTAAAAAAGGACCACAATAAATATGGAAACACAGTCATTTTTTCGAGGAAGGACACAACAATGTGCTTGGGATACATGAGATGTATTTCTCTTCTTTCACTGTACGTTCTGTTCCACCCCTGTATTCGTTGCCATCTTTAATGCATGCATTTTAGCATAAGAAGCATCCAAAAACAGTGTTAGAGCAGACAGCTAACTGATCTGTATCAATGAAAACCATTATATGCACAAATAAAATTCATCTTAAATATTGTTTCCTGGGAATCTTTCTCTCAGACCTCCCTCTGCGAAGCCCTGTGTTTATTCAAGTAGACAAAATGGATGCTTTTAAAAATGGATGCAATGAATTATATATTTCGAATATGATACTAAGCGGAATCGACCCACAGTGTCTTTCTTTTTTTAAAATCCCTATAAACTACTTCAAAAGAACAAAGGAACTGGGCGGTTTTTTTTAATGTCTCAGGAGTCAAAAATGCAAAACCGAAAAACCCCCAAGCCTGCATAGCAACAGCCAACATTGTAGCAGAGAGCAAGTTAAACCTTTAGCAGAGTGCAGATTACAGAACAAGCAAAAGTTTCCCCTGCGTTACAGACATGGAAATGCTTTATGGGTTGACAACATCCATATTTTAAAAAATATTCATTAAAAATGACTACGATTCAGCACGTGGGGTGACTTCTGAGTTAACTGTGTTACTTCTCACCTATAGACAGAATTTTGCCAGTTGCTAAAGCAACTATCTGCTTAACTATTGTTGGAATTGTTGAAAGCATAGCCAGCCGAACAAACAGGTTTAAAGATAGTTTCTATCCTTGGGCTGTGAGACTTTTAAATACAAACACAATCACTCCATGCACACCTTAGGTTTTTTTTTCTCTTTCTTTCTTTTTTCCTTTCCTCGGTGAGGTTAAAATCAATTTCGTTGCATTTAAGTACAATGACAATAAAGATTACACTTAATTCCTTGTTGGTTTGTATTTCTGTGCAACAATTATGGTAGTATTCAGCCAGTAGGTGGCAGTGTTTGGATCTGTGGCATATACACTATGCTCTTTTGTTCTAAGTAGGGTTTCCTGTTTCCTGTTACAGTTAAAACAGTTGAGCAGTAAAGTACATGGTGACTGTACCCTTTGTTTGCTCTGTGGTGCTGAATGTAAACAGAATTTCTAACAACTATAGATATACTCTGTGAACTGCTAGGGAGGGCCATCTTTCTGCTACATACATGGCTTAATGTATTCCACACTCAGTTTAGGCCACTATTATAAAGTAATAGTCCAAGGGATGTGGGGCCTCAATGGCTAAGAAGCTGAGCAGTTCGGCGGTTCGAATCCCTACTGCCACGTAATAGAGTGAGCTCCTGTTACTTGTCCCAGCTTCTGCCAACCTAGCAGTTCGAAAGCACATGCAAGTAGAAAAATAGGAACCACCTTTTGTGGGAAGGGAACAGCGTTCCGTGCGCCTTCGGCATTGAATCATGCTGGCCACATGACCACAGAGATGCCTTTGGACAGCGCTGGCTCTTGGGCTTTGAAACGGAGATGAGCACTGCCCCCTAGAATCGGGAACGACTAGCACATATGTGCGAGGAGAACCTTGACCAAAGTAATAGTGATATGCTACTTTCACATTATTTGGGGGTTAAAACACTCTATTTTCACAGGGTTTTCACCACCAATGTATTAAGGATGATGTCCCTGACACCATCCCACATGGCAGTTCCAGATTCAACTAATAACATTACATATCTGGTACTTTTTAAATTATTTCAGGAGATTCGCACATTCCTGTTGAAAATTATGGAACTGGAGACCTTGGTTGGTATACCAAATTAAAGATTTCTGGCTCATAAAGAAGCATTCCACCTGCTATCCCACCTATTTTCTATGTGAAAATAAATATGAAGAATGGCTGCAGGAATTCAATATGTCGAGTCTAATGAAAAGTAAGTGGGTAGGACATTAGCAGTCTTCCAATACTTGACTCAGCCTTCTGTCCTTCCAAGGTCATAAAATGAGGAGCCAGATTGTTGGGGGTACTATTAGTTATTAGTTAGTTCCTCTAACCCCCATACCTTATACCTTAAGCTGCCTACCGTGGACCTTATGCATTTCTTAAGAGGTCCCTAAGGGGACGTGCTTAAGCACAACAGTGTGCCTACTGTCCCTGTCCTACTCTTCCCAATGATATGTACTCTTTTTATGTGTTTGTGGCTATATTTCACTTATTTATATCCATTTACTTGTGCCATTTTTCATGTGTCCATGTCTATGTCTATACTAGTACTTGCACTGATATTATGCAGTATCCTTCCCCTGGAGTGGGGAGGGAATGGGGATTTTGCAGTATCCTTCCCCTGGAGTGGGGAGGGAATGGGGATTTTGCAGTATCCTTCCCCTGGAGTGGGGAGGGAATGGGGATTTTGCAGTATCCTTCCCCTGGAGTGGGGAGGGAATGGGGATTTTGCAGTATCCTTCCCCTGGAGTGGGGAGGGAATGGGGATTTTGCAGTATCCTTCCCCTGGAGTGGGGAGGGAATGGGGATTTTGCAGTATCCTTCCCCTGGAGTGGGGAGGGAATGGAGATTTTACAGTATCCTTCCCTGGAGTGGGGAGGGAATGTGGATTTTACAGTATCCTTCCCTGGAGTGGGGAGGGAATGTGGATTTTACAGTATCCTTCCCCTGGAGTGGGGAGGGAATGTGGATTTTACAGTATCCTTCCCCTGGAGTGGGGAGGGAATGTGGATTTTACAGTATCCTTCCCTGGAGTGGGGAGGGAATTGCGGTTTTGCAGTATCCTTCCCTGGAGTGGGGAGGGAATGTGGATTTTACAGTATCCTTCTCCTGGAGTGGGGAGGGAATGGAGATTTTACAGTATCCTTCCCTGGAGTGGGGAGGGAATGGGGATTTTGCAGTATCCTTCCCTGGAGTGGGGAGGGAATGTGGATTTTACAGTATCCTTCCCTGGAGTGGGGAGGGAATGGAGATTTTACAGTATCCTTCCCTGGAATGTGGAAGGGAATGGGGATTTTGCAGTATCCTTCCCCTGCCATGCCCACCAAGCCATGCCCACAGAACTGATAGTAAAAAAAATAAATGAATTTCACCACTAAGTTAAACCAAAGAGTACGTAGAAATATTAACAGTTGCAAACACTCACCAGAGAGTTCAGGGCACGAACGGAAAATCGGAATAATGAGCAGTTAAGGATGTGAAATATGAGTTCCAAACGATGAGTAGGAAACGTTCTCCCCATCAGCTCAGACACATTATCAATGACATTTTTTTAAAAAAAGCATTTATTTTCTTTATTAAGCCTCCATTACGCGCAACCTGGGCCAATCCACGCCCCGCGGTGAGAAAGGACGTTCCTGCTGGCCCTTGACGCTGTGGGGCATCCCTTACCCTAGCATTTCCAGATATAAACTATAATCAACTTTAACAGCCATCATCGGTTCGAAAAACCTTCTTGTCACTCACGTCATGTGACAAGCGGGGTGCATGGCTTGCTTTCTGTAAACGCCTATTATCACCAGGCTAATAATTTGTGAAAATGTCATCAACTTAAATCTGGAGGGTGTGTGTGTGTGTGTGTGTGTGAATAAGCAATTTGAGACTGCCTGGGCAGAAGGAAATATGCCGTTTTAGATAATCTTTTTCCCCCACATCAACGAAAAATAGAAAAGTCATTGCTTCCAATCAAAGCTGAAGCAATTTGTGTGTGTGTGTGTGTCTGTGTGTGTGTGTGTAGAGATAGATAGATAGATAGATAGATAGATAGATAGATAGATAGATAGATAGATAGATGATAGATGATAGATAGATAGATAGATAGATAGATGATAGATAATAGATAGATAGATAGATAGATAGATAGATAGATAGATAGATAGATAGATAGATAGATAGATAGATAGATGATAGATAATAGATAGATAGATAGATAGATAGATAGATAGATAATAGATAGATAGATAATAGATAGATAGATAGATAGATAGATAGATAGATAGATAGATAGATAGATGATAGATGATAGATGATAGATGATAGATAGATAGATAGATAGATAGATAGATAGATAGATAGATAGATAGATAGATAGATAGAAGATGGATGGATGGATGAATAGATGGATGGATGGATGGATGGATGGATGGAATAGATAGACATAGATAGATAGATAGATAGATAGATAGATAGATAGATAGATAGATGATAGATAGATAGATAGATAGATAGATAGATAGATAGATAGATGAGAGATGAGATGAGATGAGACAGACAGACAGACAGACAGACAGACAGACAGACAGATAGATAGATGAGAGATGAGATGAGATAGATAATAGATGATAGATAGATAGGTAGATAGATAGATAGATAGATAGATAGATAGATAGATAGATAGATAGATAGATAGATAGATAGAAGAAATAGATGATAGATGGATGGATGGATGGATGGATGATAGAGATGATAAATATTTGGTTACTGGAGGTTTTCAAGAAGAGATTGGACAGTAATTTTTCCAGCATTGTGTAGGCCCATGATGGAGAACCTATGACATGCGGAGCCCTCTCTGCGGGCATGCAAGCCATTGCCCCAGCTCAGCTCCACCGAGCATGCGCTCATTCCACCCACCAGCCAGCTGGTTTTCAGATCGCTGCCCCTCTTTCAGATCGAGCATGCATGCATCCCACAAGGAGTGAGGGGTACAGCCCGTTTTTGCTCCCAGGAGCCTTCAGGGAGGCTTGCTAGGCCCAAAACGGAGTGGGGGGGAATCATGGGTGGGGGGAGTGCAGGGGCTTCATGCGTGCATGCACAGGGGGTCGGGGCACAGGAGTGTGTGTGATGCACGTGCATTACATTATGGGTGTGGCTATGCACGTGCATACTGTCGCACACATGTGCTCGCTTTTGGCAACTGACGACAAAAAGATTAGCTATCACTGGCGAAGACTCTCGTACTTGAGCCACTAGAGGACCTCTGCGGTCACTTCTGTTATTCCCTGCTCTATGGATTTCAATGCAGGAGGAGAAACATTGGAAGGAAGGACAGAAGTCAACGTGGTTGGATAGTGTAGTAATGTTCCTTATTTAGAAAGCCGGTGGTAGATTTTTGAGGGACTTGGGAGAGATACCGTATTTTATGGAGTATAAGATGCACCTTCCCCCCCTAAAAGAGGGTAAAAATTAGGGTGCGTCTTATACACTGAATGTAGCCCCATCCACCCTTCGGCCCCCACCCTTTGGCCTCTGCCTCCCAGCAATTTGCCTCCTTGCAGCAAACGGGGAAAATGGGGCTTGCGGAGGCTGCAATAGGCTATGGCAATCCCGGCAGCCTGAAACAGCTGATCATCTGGAGGCCCCTGCTGAAACTGAAAGTGAAACTGGCTGTTTGCTGCAAGGAGGCAAATTGCTGGGAGGCAGAGGGAGATTTTTTTTTCTTGTGCTAATCAGGCTGTTTGCTGCAAGGAGGCAAGTCAACAACTATAAATGCCTATAGAATGTTCAAATTATTAGACTTGTTTTTTAAAGACTACTTTATTATTGTTCTAGACAACGTAACAAAATGAAGAAGCTTTTTAAAATAAATGCTTGATCTGAAGAGGCCCAGTGATATTGTATCTTCTTTTAAATAGCGGAGAATAACGTATACTTCCAGTATACTACATCAATTTTAACAGCATCCGTTCCACTATATTCTGAACGGTAATACCACAAACAGCGTATATTGCCTGTACTGTTTGCTGTTTGTTGCAAGGAGGCAAATTTCTGGGAGGCCGATATTTTTCCCTGGTTTTCCTCCCCAAAAGCTAGGTGCGTCTTATACTTCAGAGCGTCTTATACTCCGAAAAATACGGTAGTTATGTTAAACCTGGAAGAACCACTGAGTTTTTCTAAGAAGCATCTTCTGACCACCCAACTTATACTTGAGAGACCGCCTGCTGCCAATTACCTCCCACAGACCCATTAGATCTCACAGGGTCGGCCTCCTCCGGGTTCCATCTACCAGCCAATGCCACCTGGCTACTACCCGGGAGGGGGCCTTCTCTGTGGCAGCACCGGCCCTCTGGAATGAGCTCCCTGCAGGGATTCGGACCCTCACCTCTCTCCAGGCCTTCCGGAAAGCCGTCAAAACCTGGCTTTGCCGGCAGGCCTGGGGGTGATGAGTTCCCTTCCCCTCTCGACTTGTATGATTGTGTGACTTTTGCTTATTTTAATTATTTGTATTTCGTTTTATGTTCCCCTTTTTCCCCTTTTGAATTGTTCGCCGCCCTGAGTCCTCCCGGAGAAGGGCGACATATAAATAATAAAATTCAATTCAATTCCATTCAAGTTTATTAGCAAACTCTGTTGAAAGCAGGCTAATCAAAACCTCACCCTAGGCCGAAAGGTCTGTTCAGAATGCCCAAATCGCCCGAGGCGGTTACGAGAAACTCAACACACGCCTTGTTAATGCAACACGAACAACATTTGCACACTCAATAAGGTAGAACTGATATTTGCTGTGAATTTCTGATTATTCCACGCTGAAAGAAAGGGGGAAAAAAAGCTTTCCTTCTCCAGCATTTTGCAACCCTCGTAGCTTTCATCCCCTCCGCTTCCCGCCGCGGCGATAAATGGGGGTCAAATGGAAGAGAGAGCAGGAAGAAGAGCAAAATAACGAGGAAAAATAAAGGGACTCAGCAGGCAGAGCTGGGGAAGGAACGAAGGGAAAACACAGTGAGCTTTCAACGTCTAATGGGTTCCGTTTGATGCAAGACAAGAGGCCCTTCCGTAAAAGGTTGAGCGTTACTGAATCAATAGCAAGAGGGAGAGGAGGAAAATCCAATCCCTAGAAAGGTTGCAAACAAGGGATCAGCTCACCGCAGGGCGCCGTAGACTTTGGCCTCGAAAAGCAAACGGAGAAATAAATCCGGAGAAGGTTCTCCAGGACGAGGGGGAATCCTGGCCTGTTGGTGGAATTGGGTTAGTACTCCCAAGCGAGGGGATTGACCCTGAGGAAGGTGGTACCTGTAACGCGAGGTTGAAATTGAGGGTCCTTGGGGCGGGGGTGGGGGTGGGGTCTCTGAGCTTGGTTGCTTTCCTGCAGACGTTTCATGACCCAACTGGGTAACAGCATCAGTGCTAAAAGGGAGGAGGAGGAGGAAGAGGAGGACCGTGGGGTCCTTGGTGCTCTCTGAGCTTGGTGGTTTTCTTGCAGGCATTTCATGGCCGAAGTAGGTGACATCATCAGTGCTAGAAGAGAGAGGGGGGTTTATGGAGAGGAGGAGGAGGAGGAGGAAGGAGGGAGGGAGGGGGAGGGAGCAAGGAGGAGGAAGAGGAGGAGGAGGAAAACCAAGGAGTATTTGATGCTCTTTGAGCTCCGTTGCTTTCCTGCAGATGTTTCATTACCTAACTAGGTAACATCATCAAATGCTAGAAGGAGTGGCGTTTATGGAGAGGAGGGGGAGGAGGAGGAAGAAGAAGAAGAAGAGGAGGAGGAGGAAGAGAAGAAAGAGAAGGAGGAGGAGGAGGAGGAAGAAGAAGAAGAGGAAGAGGAGGAGAGGAGGAGGAAGAGGAGGAGGAGGAGAAGGAGGAGGAAGAGGAAGAAGAAGAAGAAGAAGAAGAAGAGGAGGAGGAGGAGGAGGAGGAGGAGAAGGAGGAAGAGGAGGAGGAGGAAAAGTAGGAGGGGGAGGAGGAGGAAAAGGAAGAGGAAGAGGAGGAAGAGGAGAAGGAGGAGGAGGAAGAAGAGGAGGTGGAGGAGGAGGAGGTGGTGGTGGAGGAGGAGGAGGTGTTGGAGGAGAAGGAGAAGAAGAGGAAGAGGAAAGGAGGAGGAAGAAGAAGAAGAGGAAGAGGAGAGGAGGAGGAAGAGGAGGAGGAGTAGAAGGAGGAGGAGGAAGAGGAAGAAGAAGAAGAAGAGAGAGGAGGAGGAGGAGGAGGAGGAGGAGGAGGAGGAAAAGGAGGAGGAGGAGGAGGAGGAGGAAAAGGAAGAGGAGGAAGAGGAGGAGGAGGAGGAGAAGAAGAAGAGAGGAGGAGGAGGAGGAGGGGAGGAGGAAACCAAGGATCTTTAATACTATTTGAGCTTCATTGCTTTCTTGCAGATGTTTCCTTACCTAAACTAGTTAGCCTCATCAGTGATAGCAGGGCCTCCCTACTAGCCCTGATAGTGTTAGCTAGTTGGGCAATGAAACACCTTCAAGAAAAACAATCCAACTCACGAGAGCATCGAAGATTCATCCTTCATCCTTAAAATGCGTTTAATATTAACGCTGTTAATATTGTTCGAAAGTGCTGCGATTGTTTCTCGGATGATGGACAAGCTTCTCCTCTGAACAAGACAAAGTGTGAGCTATTTAACTTTCTCAGCTGTCACTTACGCTAGAATTATGACGAATGGAACTAATGGGGGCCTTGTTTTCAATGGAAACTGCTTGGATTCGGAGCAATCTTTCCGGACTGGATTGAGTTCGGTCAGCTAAATTGGAGTATTGCCAAGTGGGGAAAGTTGCTCCAAATCTCCCAGGCGTTGTTTTTTTTTAAAGCAATGGAGCTGAAAAATAATAAATAACTTTGGCAGTTAAATAATAATTTTTTTGCATATCCCTACTGCCCTCTTGTGGCAGAGACAGCAAAGTGCATCCGACAGCCCGCACAGCTTATATTTAAAATGTTCCTTAGCTCTGATTATGGAAATGATCCTCGACTTACGACCACAATTGATCCCCAGATTTCTAATCCTGACCCTCAACAGCATCAGAAAAAAAAGTGATTTGTGGTGTGGCCCTTTATCACACTTTGCAGCATTCCCCGTTATGGTCAGGTGATTTCAAATTCAGACGCTTGGCAACTGACTCATACTTATGACGGTTGCATTGTCCCTCGGGGGGGGGTCACATGATTCCTTTTGCAACCTTCTAATGAGCAAAGTCAATGGGGGAATCCAGATTCACTTAACAACCGGGTTACTAACTTTATCAACTGCCATGATTCGCTTAACAACTGAGGAAAGAAAGGCCGGAAAATGGGACAGAAGTCACTTAAAAAAACCTTTCACTTAAACAACATCAATTTGGGGCTCCATTGCGGTCGTAAGTCGAGGACTACCCATAGTTCTTAACTTACGACCGTTTATAGAGGGAGCATTCAAAGTCACCAGTGATTCTCTGACCCTTTTTACACACTTAAAATTATCGCAGCATTCCCCATGGTCACGTCACTCAACAAATGCCCCACTTAGCGACGGAGGTTTTGGGGCTCCATTGTGGTGGTAAGCCAAGGACCAACTGTGACTGGGTTATCCAAACATTTCAGGGAATATTCAGGAATTCCTTGCTAAGATTGAAACCCATTCTTTTCGACAGAATTTGTTTACAAACGAATACATACAATTTGTGTGACCCCCAGTGGGGATCCCCCCATATCAACACAACTTACTTTAAGTGTGGAAAGAACCAGAAAATAACATTTAACACAGGGCAATCCTTAAACAAAACAGTTCGGTTGAAATCTGCATAAGTGGGACTGATTGGCGTAGATTTTAAGGAGGGGGCACCGAAATGTAATTTTATGTCATTTTATTCTATTTTACACACCATATTTTTTGGAGTATAAGACGCACCTTTCCCCCCACTAAGAGAGGGTGAAAATTTGGGTGCGTCTTATACATTGAATGTAGCCCCGCCCACCCAACAGCCCCCACCCTTTGGCCTCTGCCTCCCATCTATTTGCCTCCTTGCAGCAAATGGGGAAAATGGAGCTTGTGGAGGCTGCAATAGACTATGGCAATCCCTGCAGCCTGAAACAGCTGATGATCGGGAGGCCCCTGCTGAAACTGAAAGTGAAACTGGCTGCTTAATGCAGGAGGCAAATTGCTGGGAGGCAGAGTCATATATTTTTTTCTTGTGCTAATCAGGCTGTTTGCTGTTTGCTGCAAGGAGGCAAGTCAATAACCATAAATGCCTATAGAATGTTCAAATGATTAGACTTATTTTTTAAAGACTGCTTTATTATTGTTCTAGACAGCTGAACAAAACGAAGAAGCTTTTTTAAATAAATGCTTGATCTGAAGAGACCCAGTGCTATTGTATCTTCTTTTAAATAGCAGAGAATAACTATACTTCCAGAAAGCCACATCAATTTTAACAGCGTCTGTACAAGGATAGTCTGAAATATAACACTACAAACAGTGTATATTGTCTGTACTGTTTGCTGTTTGTTGCAAGGAGGCAATTTGATGGGAGGCAGAAGCAGATTTTTCCCCCCTTGTTCTCCTCCCCAAAAGCTAGGTGCGTCTTATACTTCAGAGCGTCTTATACTCCGAAAAATACGGTATTTATGTATTAAATTATATTGTATCTTATGCTACAGCTATTGTATTTTACCTTACTCTTATTTTAAATTGTTTGCATAGGATCTTGTTGTGACTTCGCTAGAGCCTTTGGAGTTGTTATCAGACTCTGACAGTGAGGGGCTTTATGAGTCACACTTGGAAGAGGAGGAGGGCTCTGGACAGAGGTCTGACTCCGAGCAGGGCTCAGAGAGACTAGTTGGTCCCCAGGTAATGACTGAGCCTTGGATCAGTGGGGAGGACACAAGAGAGACTGAGCCTTGGATCAGTGGGGAGGACACAAGAGAGACTGAGCCTTGGATCAGTGGGGAGGACACAAGAGAAACTGAGCCTTGGAGCAGTGGGGAGGACACAAGAGAGACTGAGCCTTGGAGCAGTGGGGAGGAGACAAGAGAGGCTGAGCAAGAAGCCTCCTGTGAGTCATTTCGGGATGCACGTAGGAGAAGAGCTGACCGACGTAAGGCGCAATTGAGGACTCATAGGAGGTGATTACACACAGCTGTTGCTCGTTAGAGTCTTCTCCTACGGATAAAAGGACTGCTGGTGCCACGCCCTGGTTGCAGAAGTCAACGTCGTTCATTTATGGAGAATTGAGTTCCGTTCCTGTTTGAGTTTGTGAGACACTTGGATAAGTGATTTTGCTTCTTGAAAACTTGGTGCTGTAAGAGTTCTGTTTCTGCCTTCCACTGCGTAACCCTTGTTTGCAAGAGACTTTATCTACGTTTATTTTGGGCTCGCAGCCAGCGTGAGCCGGGACTGATAAAGGCTTTCTTTTTGGCAAGTTTTGTGTGACTTTAGTTTTGGAACAGGCTAAGTGGGGGCCAGAACAGGATCTTATTGGCAATATGCGTTTGAACCTTGTGCTTTGATATGGCCTATAGCCAAGATGGCGAACCAATGGCTGCGTGCCCAAAGTGGCATGCAGACCCATGTCACCAGTCACATCCAGAATTGCCCGTTCCTCTCCCCGGTTTCTGGCATGCAGGCGGCAATCAGCTGCCCTTCGTGTGTGTGGCAGTGCCAGAAAGCGGAAGAGCTGGTCTTCCGTTTTCTGGCGTGAGAATGCATGCTGGCCAGCTGATTAGCACTTCCAGAAACTGGAAGACTTGCGTGCCGGAAACCTGCGTGCATTTTCTGGCCCGCACATGCCCCCTGGGCAGCTTCTCTTCCTAGTCGCGGCCCAGATAAGCATGAAGCATGTGCTGTGCTTTCTATTCGGCACTCGGTCCTGAAAAGGTTCTCCATCACTGCCCTGCAGGCTAATCAATAAAGCCATCATCATCATCACCGCGTTTTAATCCTCGGTTCGTAAAATTCACTGGTCTTTTCCTTTTTTTCCTCTCCCCCTGGTTGATTTTGTTGCGCACGAGTGTGTGTGTGTGTTATTCGCAAACCCAGGGAGGTGAGGGCAAAGATTGTCAAGCATCCGACAATTTCCCAGGGCTTTAAGATTTAATATTTGATCCATAGGTTAGCGGAAAGGGGGACCTGCTGAGATAAGATTCATTTCCTTCGCCGTTGTGTGACACACAGACGCACACAAACAGATGTTCTCCGTCACCCCTCTGACCTCCTTTGGAGATAAACAGCCTTTCTGATACGCTTATTGATCAGAGGAAGCCAGTTTCCCAGGAAATAAGCAACAGGTGAGGTGCAATAGCAACAGTTAAGGGCGTGGAGACAAAAATGTATGAAGAATGGTTGCAGGAACTCGATGTGGCCAGTCTAGAGAAAAGAAGGACTAAGAGGAGGACAAGATAGCAGCCTTCCAATATTTGAGGAGCTACCACTATCTAATAAAGTGAAATTCAGTGGTGAAAAGAGTAAGGTTCTACATTTAGGCAAGAAAAACGAAATGCACAGGTACAGTATAGGTGGTGCCTTGCTCAATGGTAGTAACTGTGAGTGGGATCTTGGAGTCCTAGTGGACAACCGTTTAAATAGGAGCCAGCCGTGTGCAGCAGCTGCCAAAAAAGCCAACACAGTTCTAGGCTGCATCAACAGAGGGATAGAATCAAGATCACGTCAAGGGTTAATACCACTTTATTATGCTTTGGTAAGGCCACACTTGGAATATTTGCATTCAGTTTTGGTCGCCACGATGTAGAAAAGATGTGGAGACTCTGGAAAGAGGGCAGAGAAGATCAACAAAGAGGATTAGGGGACTGGAGGATAAAACGTATGAAGAACGGTTGCAGGAACTGGGTATGTCTAGTTTAATGAAAAGAGGGAATAGGGGAGACATGATGGGAGTCTTCCGATATCTCAGGGGTTGCCACAAAGAAGAGGGAGTCAAGCTATTCTCCAAAGCACCTGAGGGCAGAACAAGAAGCAATGGGTGGAAATTAATCAAGGACAGAAGCAACCTGGAATTAAGGAGGAATTTCCTGACAGTGAGAACAATTATTCAGTGGAACAATTTGCCTCCAGAAGTTGTGAATGCCCCAACACTGGAAGTCTTTAAGAAGATGCTGGATAGCCATTTGTCTGAAACGGTATAGGGTTTCCTGCCTAGGCAGGGGGTTGGACTAGAAGACCTCCAAGGTCCCTTCCAACTCTTCTATTGTATTGCATTATTGTAAAAATTATAAAATCAATGCACTTTTCTGAGATCCAAGCAGAGATGGGCTCTTGCAAGAAAAGAATAAGAACCAGCTGCGATTGATTGATAAATAATTAATTAAAAGTTCTAATTTTCAGTGTAATTACCGTAATTAGGAAATTGGGGAAAATATTAGAATAGAATAGAATAGAATAGAATAGAATAGAATAGAATAGAATAGCAGAGTTGGAAGGGACCTTAGAGGTTTTCTTGTCCCCATGCTTAGGCATGAAACCCAACACCATTAGACAAATGGATATCCAACATCTTCTTTAAAACTTCCAGTGTTGGAACATTCATAACAGTGGTGGGATTCAAATCATTTAACAACCGGTTCTCTGCCCTAATGACCAGATGGGTAGGCGGGGCTCGGTGGCCATGTGACTGGGTGGGTGTGGCCAACTCAATGTCACTCAGGTCGATGGTTGTTGCAATGTAATAAGGGTTAACCAGAGAGGCAGTTTCTGTAAGCAGGGCAATAAAGATGAGGCTAGAAACAACACCAGAATGTTTCCTTCCTGCCTTCCTTACAGGATTAGCCCTGTAAAGTGGGGGGAAACGCGAAAGGAGATTTATTCCAACCTGGGGAAAGTTACCAGAACAATGAAATTAAAAGGGAGAAAAAAAAGAGTGGGAAGAAAAAATATAGGAATTGGAAAAAGAAGAAAAAGAAGAAGCTAGATGATTGCAATAGTTAGCAATAGTTAGACTTATATACCGCTTCATAGGGCTTTCGTCCCTCTCTAAGCGGTTTACAGAGTCAGCATATTGCCCCCAACAACAATCCGGGTCCTCATTTTACCCACCTCGGGATGGAAGGCTGAGTCAACCTTGAGCCGGTGAGATTTGAACAGCCGAACTGCAGAACTGCAGTCAGCTGAAGTAGCCTGCAGTGCTGCATTTAACCACTGCGCCACCTTGGATGGAAAGAAGAGAATTTAAAAGAAGTGGAATCTTTGAGAGAAGAAGAGAAAATGGTTAGAAAAGGAGGTAGGGAAAGAAAAGGATTTACTAGTAGAAAAAAAAACCTGAAATGTGTTAATATTGTTAATGGCACGTAGCTAATCATGATGTGAGGGAACCATATTAACATTATTAATTGTGGATAACTAACTAAGTGAAACGCTTATTATATAAAATTGATTTTGAGGATGTATGCTAACGATAGTGAAATAGAATAACAGATGGAAATGAAATGATACATTGGGTTAACTTTGGGGGCAATGATGATAACTGTTTATGTATTAAGAAGAAATTAAATTTAAGACGGAGGATATGGAAATGAATATGGCTGAAATTAGACATGGAAATGTGGTGTAAAATGAACTATGTACATGAGAAGATTTAAAGAAGATGTTTATAAAAGAATTTTAAATCTGCAACAGCACACAAAAAAACTTTGTTTAAAAAAAAAAGGAGATCTCTTCCAACAATCGATTCTCCAAACAGCTTAGTAAGTTAACAACCGGTTCTCCCGAATAGGTGCGAACTGGCTGAATCCCACCACTGGTTACCACAAAGAAGTGGGAGGTCAAGCTATTCTCCAAAGCACCTGAAGCAGGACGAGAAGCAACACATGGAAACCTGTTCCACACCAAAACACTCCAAGCCAAAGCTACTTTACGGAATTTATTAAGAGACAGACAGGTCCTTGGCAGCAAACCCGCACAGATAAGCCTTGGCAGCAATCCAGCCTGCCAAACTCACAATACTTTTCTCCAACATTAGTTAATGCGTTGACTTCTGCAAAAGGGGTGTGTGCACAAGCAGTCCTTTTTATAGTCTGGAGAGGAGCCTAATGACCACCAGCTGAGTGCAATTACCTCCTGTAATTGCGTAATTGTTCCTTATGCCTATTAGCTCTCCGGTGCTGGGCATCTAGGAACAACTCCCTTGTCTCCTCCCCACTGGTCCAAGGCTCAGGCGCCTCCTGGTGACCAAACAGCCTCTCTGCGCCCTGCTTGGAGTCGGAACCCTGTGGAGGGTCCTCCACATCCTCCAGAGCCGACTCATAGGGCCCCTCGCTGTCGGAGTCTGGTGGCAGCTCCAACGGCTCCTGCTGGGCCACAACAGACACCCATCAAGGAGAGAAGCAATCTGGAATTAAGGAGAAACTTCCCAACAGGGAGGACAATTAACCAGAGGAACAACTTGCCACCAGAAGTTGTAGGTGCTTCATCACTGGAGGTGTTGCAGCAGATTTGAGGTTTGCAATCTACTTACGAAAGACAAGGAGCCAAGACCACAAAGGTTCCAAGAGAAGACAGGTTTATTGGACGCGTCCAGAGTTCAGTGAGATTGACACCAAGACTGAACTGCCATGGTTCAGAGATGAATGACTGTGGCAGAGGAGAGGAGACCAATGGAAATCTATGGGCTGGTCCTTGGGATGGAAGAGCCACCGCTGCTAGCAAAGCCCCACCCTAGCTCTGGGGATAAAAAGCAGGGGGCAGAGATGAATAGATGGGGCAAACAACTCTTCCCGCTGGATGGACTTGTTAGCCTGCGGTGGGAGAGACAATTTTTCCCGGGGCTCCCGGCGTTCCTCATAAAGGAATCTTTGGGTTCACTTCAGAGGGTTCGTCATGTTTGGGGAGCTGGGTCCCCACTGACTGTGGGGAACCACAGGTGCCTAGGCTCAATCCTTTCCTGGTTGCAACGTGATCCGTGCAGGTGTTTGAGTTCATTTCAGAGGGCTTGTGGTGTTTGGGGATCTGGGTCAGAACAACCTCCAGGGTCCCCTGTGCTTCATTCTGATTGACTGAGTGTTTGATTAAAATGAATTTTCCCTCATTGAAACCGGAAGGCTATTTAATTAGATGCATCCAGACAAATCACTAGCAAGCAGTGAAAAAAAAAAGGATTTTAGCATCTGCCCCTCACAGATTAATCTCTAGCATCTCTAGCATCTCCTCTTGGTTGACTGGCAGCATCCCTTCCTTAATCCAGGCACAGAGATAAGCCAATTTATTTGATTGTGCAGTGGATAACGCTTTATGAATGTATGATGGTTGCACACGCAGCTCATAAACCAGCAAGGTCTTGGCTTGGCACTCCTAATTGTGTTTGTATCCGAAAACAAGTTCTCCGCTTTGCTCTCAGCTTAATGACTTTTCCCCACCACCACCACCACCACTCCTCCCAGCATTAAATGCATTTGAATAATCATAAATTGCACCCAGGGTAATAGGAGGGGAGAGGCGACGAAATTATCCAAATGGAAAATGTCTCATCGCGAAAGCTATCCGTTATTTGGGTACGCGAGGGATGATTAAATCAGAACTAAATCAGGTCTGTCCTGAAAATAATCAGATGGCCCCTAGTTGGCAGCAAAGAGTTAGGGGTTTTTTTTCTCCCCAATGTCTTGGTGTCGCCCTCTAATGGCCCTTGGGAATTTTGCGGGCCCAATATAGCAATAGCAATAGCAGTAGACTTATATACCGCTTCATAGGCCTTTCAGGCCTCTCTAAGCGGTTTACAGAGAGTCAGCATATTGCCCCCAACAATCTGAGTCCTCATTTTACCCACCTCAGAAGGATGGAAGGCTGAGTCAACCCTGAGCCGGTGAGATTTGAACCGCTGACCTGCTGATCTAGCAGTAGCCTGCAGTGCTGCATTTAACCACTGCGCCACCTTGGCTCTGTGTTAGCCTTGTATAAGAGCAATGCAAAAATGGCTCTGGAAAGTTCTATTGGCTGTTAAATGAATCTTGCTCTATTTTAACACCTTCCTGGCCATCGTCGTTAAGGGAATCACTGCAGGAACATGGTTGTTAAGTGAATCTGGCTTCCCCTTTGACGTTGCTTGTCAGAATGTCATAAACGTTGATCATAGGATTCCAGGAACTGTTTCATCCTCCCTCAAGCTAACATCTAGAGAGGTATCTGGGGAAGCATCTGAGGAAATCACCACGGATACCTAGATCAATATTTTTTCTCCAGTTTACAACTAAAGGTAAAAGTAAAGGCTCTCCTCGCATATATGTGCTAGTCATTCCCGACTCTAGGGGGCGGTGCTCATCTCCGTTTCAAAGCCTAAGAGCCAGCACTGTCCGAAGATGTCTCCGTGGCCGGCATGACTCAACGCCAAAGGCACACGGAACGCTGTTCCCTTCCCACCAAAGGTGGTCCCTATTTTTCTACTTGCATTTTTTTACGTGCTTTCGAACTGCTAGGTTGGCAGAAGCTGGGACAAGGAACAGGAACTCACTCCGTTATGCGGCGCTGGGGATTCGAACCGCCAAACTGCCGATCTTTCTGATTGACAAGCTCAGCTACTTTGTCACTGAGTGACTGCATTATTACAGGACTAATACAGTATCATGGCCATCCCATAATTCCAGAAAAGAATATTGGTTAGGAAAGGGGAGTGTTTTGGCAGGAGATATATGTTAGTAACAACAACAACAACAACAACAATAATAATAACCATTTCCATCACAACAAGCAAAGTAGTAAATAATATCTCGCCTACATGGGCCTTTAGAGTTTCAAATCATCTTTTCCCATTAAACAAAGAATTAAAAGGAGGCAAATCAAGTTCACGGTGAAACATCACGGAGATATCAACAATTACCTCTCCTGGCTTGTTCCAGCTCGCTCTTCTCTGCTTGGATTCTTTCTCACCTTCCCCCTGAAATAAATCTGTTATTTTTCATGGTTAATGGAGTGGCAAGGTTTCCCGAGACCTCCTCCTTATTGGTTTGACCTCCAGTCCTGTCCCTGCATTTTTCTGCCTCGATTAAGAACTGGACGGTGGTGGTGGAAACGCTCCTTCACGCCGAAGGTTTGAGGCACAAACGTTGATTTTTTTTTCAACCTAATATTCGGTTTTGATGAAAAAATGAGACTTCTCATCCTTTCAATTAAAATCTGGTGAGCATCTCACAGCTCACTTTGTGGGGGCAAAGTCACATCCTGAAGCACCCCACCACAATTTCAAGCGGGAGCTCACAAAAAAAAGGATATTCTTTTGCATTATGCAGCAATCAATCAGTAGGAATAGAATAGAATAGAATAGAATAGAATTGAATTGAATTGAATTGAACAGAACAGAACAGAGCAGAACAGAACAGGAGTGGAGTAGAGTAGAGTAGAATCGAGTAGAATAGTAGAAGGGAAGGGAAGAATGGAAGGGAAGAATGGAGGGACGGGAAGAGAAAATGGAATGGAATGAAATAGAATAGAATAGAATAGAATAGAACAGGAGTGGAGTGGAGTGGAGTGGAGTGGAGTGGAGTGGAGTGGAGTGGAGTGGAGTGGAGTGGAGTGGAGTAGAGTAGAGTAGAGTAGAGTAGAGTAGAGTAGAGTAGAGTAGAGTAGAGTAGAGTAGAGTAGAGTAGAGTAGAGTAGAGTAGAGTAGAGTAGAGTAATAGAAGGGAATGGAAGGAAAGGAAAGAATGGAAGGGAAGAATGGAGGGACAGGAAGAGAAAATGGAATAGAATAGAATAGAATAGAATAGAATAGAATAGAATAGAATAATAGAGTGGGAAGGGACCTTGGAGGTCTTCTAATCCAACCCCATTAGTTAACCACCTAACTGTTGATCCAACCTGAAGACTACCTGTATCATCAATCTTCCATTGCTTTTCTCTACATCAGTCCGTGTTAAAATCAGCCATTTCTAGTTCTCCTTCTAACCCCTGTTAATTCTCCCAGAATTACAGATAGTCCTCGACTTACGACCACATCTGGGCCCCAAATTCTGGTTGCAAATCATTGGAAAAGTATTATGTCTGTTGCAGAGGTGGTATTCTACCAGTTCGGACTGGATTGCCGGAACCAGTTGTGGAAATCACTGTCGGCTCCACCCAGGGGTGGGTTCCAGCTGCTGCTACTTCCAGTTTATTCCTGGGACGCACAGTACGCACCCGTACACATGCGCACTACTAAAAAAGCAAGCAAGAAAAAACACACCAAGAAAACTGGTTTGAGGGGATCGCACGAACCGGACCGAACTGGTAGGAACCCATCTCTGGCTCTACCCACCGGCATCCGGTTCTATGGCATCCCATTTAGGCCCTTTTTTTTCCGCCCATGCGCAGAAGGACCTGGTGGCTGACATGAGCACACGCGTGCACTCCCATTTGCAAACTGGTAGGGGAAGGAAGCACATAGCACCCCCAGTCTGTTGGGACTCAGTTTTAGTCCAAGATCTTTTGATCCAGAGGGAGCCCTTTGCATTTCTCGGCTGCAGATTTGGTCAGGAAAGAAAGATTTGGGCCCTATTCAAGGAAGAGCCGAGGTGGCGCAGTGGTTAAATGCAGCACTGCAGGCTACTTCAGCTGACTGCAGTTCTGCAGTTCGGCGGTTCAAATCTCACCGGCTCAAGGTTGACTCAGCCTTCCATCCTCCCGAGGTGGGTAAAATGAGTACCTGGATTGTTGTTGGGGGCAATATGCTGACTCTGTAAACCGCTTAGAGAGGGCTGAAAGCCCTATGAAGCGGTATATAAGTCTAACTGCTATTGCTATTGCTATAAGACCTCCAAGGTCTCTTCCAATTCTGTTATCCTGTATTCTGAGCAGGGGGTTGGACTCAAAGGTTGACTCAGCCTTCCATCCTCCCGAGGTGGGTAAAATGAGGACCCGGATTGTTGTTGGGGGCAATATGCTGACTCTGTAAACCGCTTAGAGAGGGCTGAAAGCCCTATGAAGCGGTATATAAGTCTAACTGGTATTGCTATTGCTATAAAACCCCTCCCTGCATTTTCCGAGAAGGCCACCGTTCTCAAATCAGCTCTGAGTTCACCCCGCCCTTTCCCTCTGCAGCGGAACTATCTGGGTCACGCCAGAGGTAATTAAATTTCACATTTCACACCCTCCGTAGGTTCCTAATGGCCTTAATTTCGAGCAGATCAATAGCAAGAGGGGAAACTTGCTCGTAGCACTTTAGAAGTTTCACTTGAAAGCATGACAAATGGCCTTTGCATCCACACCTTCCAGTCCGAGCGAGACACGAAACAGCCTGGCTCAGCATTTTGAGTTGCTCTTTAAATCACATATACCTATATGTGTGTGTGTGTGTGTGTGTGTTATGTTTGTGCTGATAAATAATTGGGACATAATTGGGACATACCAGGGGTTGTGACACTATATATATATCAGCACAAATACACAAATGTAACAAAAAGGCAACAGAAAAAAAATATTGGGTTTCTGTCTGGATGGTCTCTTGTGATGAGCCGAAGGACAGAGAATGGAAGTAGTGATCTTCCTCCCATATTTGGGCATACCGGGGGTTGTAACTCTAAATAGATACCTATCACCCTGGCTTAGCTGATAAGGAGTCGAACTCTGTGTCTTAATGGTTAACACATCTGCCTAAGATGCAGTACAGCACAGGTTTGATTCCCAGCAAGGGTATGGCTAGCTGATGAGAGCTAAATAGCTTGAAATAGATCTATACTAGTCTCCCTTTATTTATTTATCAGCACAAATACTACACAAATGTAACAAAAAGGCAACAGTAAAATATTGGGCTTTCTGTCTGGATGGTCTCTTGTGACGAGCCGATGGACAGAGAATGGAAGCAGTTAGCTTCCTCCCATAATTGGGGCATACCAGGGGTTGTGACTTTATATATATATGTATGTATGTATGTATGTATGTATGTATGTATGTATGTATGTATAGAGAGAGGGAGAGAGAGAGAGAGAGAGAGAGAGGGAGGGAGAGAGAGAGAGAGAGAGAGAGAGAGAGAGAAAATAAAACTCGGAAGAACAAAGGAAAGGTGAAGCCATTCATTCTCCTGCCAACATCTTGGTCACCACACAAGATGCCGAGACTCTAGAAAAGGCGGAGAGAAGAGCAACCAGGAGGATGAGGGGACCGGAGGCTCAAAGATACGATGAACGGTTGCAGGAACTGGGCCTTGCTAGTCTAGGGGAGAGAAGGATCAGGCAAGAGGCCCATAAACCAGCTGGCCAGCAAGAGGCACGCACTCATGCGTGATGGAGCTGACGGCTCGTGTGCCAGCAGAGAAAGTCAGCATGCCACCGGTGGCACACATGCACATAGGCTCCCCATCATGGAGTTAGGAGCCTCTTCGTCTGACCGTTCGCTTGTGTTCTTATAATTTGATGGTTAGCTTTCTCCCCATCTGAGGAGCCGAGGTGGCGCAGTGGTTAGGGTGCAGCACTGCAGGCCACTTCAGCGGACTGTTATCTGCAGTTCAGCGGTTCAAATCTCACCGGCTCAAGGTTGACTCAGCCTTCCATCCTTCCGAGGTGGGTAAAATGAGGACCCGGATTGTTGTTGGGGGCAATATGCTGACTCAGTAAACCGCTTAGAGAGGGCTGAAAGCCCTATGAAGCGGTATATAAGTCTAACTGCTATTGCTATCTGTCTTACATAGTCACAGGGGCAATCCTCGCAGAGGATCCAGTCAGGGTTGGATTCCGGCTTCATTTACTGACGGTTCACTCAGGGACGCATGTGCAGAAGCAAAAAACAAAATGGTGGCACCTATGGCGCCGCAGAGAGAACCGGTTCGAGAGTGGGTCCCGCCGAGTTACTACCTACTTGGCTGAACCGGGCCGAACCGGTAGGAACCCACCTCTGAGTCCGATAGATTACATTGGAAGTGTCTCCCGCCTCCAAGCGACCTCTACAATGCAGGTTTTTTGTCCGCGGACATCTTGGTGAAAACCCCAGAAGTTCCTGAGAAGTTCTTCAGGTATAAATCTCCTCTCTCTTAAATATTTGCTCCTGTTTGTTCGGCCTTGGAAATTCTCTTCTCGGTCCTAGGCAAATATATGGCGGTGGCGCAGTGGTTAGGGTGCAGGCCACTTCAGCTGACTGTTATCTGCAGTTCAGCGGTTCAAATCTCACCAGCTCAAGGTTGACTCTCAGCCTTCCATCCTTCTGAGGTGGGTGAAATGAGGACCCAGACTGTGGGGGCGATATGCTGACTCTGTAAACTGCTTAGAGAGGGCTGAAAGCCATATGAAGCGGTATATAAGTCTAACTGCTATTGCTATTGCTATATGGGGTGTTTAGGAAATTTTCCACTGTTAGTAAAGCTTATTTTGCTTGTTGTTTTTTTCTCTCTGTCTTCCGATTTGCTTTAGAATGGTTGCTTAGGCAACGTTCTCCTCCTCGTGATCTGGAAGCCAAGGTTGGATCAACATTTTCTCCTCCGCGGAAAGGAAGTTTCTTTTATGAGTTCAAGGATTTAAACACCAGGGCACCCAGCTCTGGTAAGAAGCAAATTGCGTCTACAAATCAACTACTTGGACAAGCCCGTTTGAAACTTTTCCTCCTTCTATAAGGTGCTGACCCCGTCAAAGTCATGTATGAAATATCCTTCTTCCTGAATGCAAGAGCCGTTTTTAAAACGAGGGTCCCTTCAATTCAGTGGTTTTCCATCTGTTCATTCTCGGCCATTTATATCAGTCCATAATGCACTGGTTGCGTGCGACAATTACCGTATTTTTCGGAGTATAAGACGCACCTTTTCCCCCCACAAAAAAGAGGGAGAAAATCTGGGCGTGTCTTATACACTGAACACAGCATTTTTGGCCTCTCAAAACACCGCCTCATTCACAAAAATGGAGGTGCAGAGAGTTTGTGAGGCCTGCAAAGAACTCCT
>NW_028261389.1:79429654-79440691 GCF_051295495.1 Thamnophis sirtalis
TTCATCCAAATGCCATTAAAATATTTTACAGGCCGCTGAGGTCATGCTGTCTTTTCGATCCAATGTCAGGGTAAGAACCAGAAATGAGAAGTTTCTCGAGAAAGGTGCTTATAATATAAGCCACCGCCAAAAAAAACCACTTTTATTTTAGCTCTTGTCAATCTTTGACAAGAGGTTAATAAGCTTTTTAATACTGGACTGTGTATCTGCCCTCCGGTCACATATATTTAAAGCGGGTTACAAGTGCCTTCAGTTTTTCCCATCAAGGCTGCTGGGGGGGGGGGGAAATGTGTTTTCCACAAAAGAATAAATATTGCACACTGATATTCTGGCCTCAGAAAACACAGAGTTGTGTGAGAAGAGAAGGCTGTAAATTTTTTTTTCCAGCAAAATTATAGCAATCTTTTTATTTCCTAAAAGGGCTTGTTTATCACATCAGCTATTTGCCTCTAAGCAGCTTACAAACCCCAGCATAAAAAATAGGGAAGGATGTGGTGGTTTTGTTTAAGGCACTGTGAGGTAAAAAAAGGTAAAAGTTTCCATCGCACATGCACGCTAGTCATTCCCGACTCTAGGGGGCGGTGCTCATCTCCGTTTCAAAGCCGAAGAGCCAGCGCTGTCTGAAGATGTCTCTGTGGTTATGTAGCCAGCATGACTCAATGCCGAAGGCGCACGGAACGCTGTTCCCTTCCCACCAAAGGTGGTTCCTATTTTCCTACTTGCATTTTTTATGTGCTTTCAAACTGCTAGGTTGGCAGAAGCCGGGACAAGTCACGGGAGCTCACTCTGTTATGCAGCGCTAGGGATTCGAACCGCCGAACTGAGTGGCCTCAACGACTCTCTAAAATGATACAAATGACCAGCTGCACCACCGCCGCTCTCCTCCCACCCCCTGCGCTTGTCTAGCAGTCCACCCTGCAGCCTCCTGGGACCAAAAACAGGCTCTGTGTGTGTGTGTGTGTGTGTGTGTGTGTGTGTGTGTGTGTGTGTGTTTGCACCTCATCCCTGCCATGCTTCCCCCTCCTCCCATGCATGCACATGTGATCCCGCCTGCACACGTGCCTGCAACCCCAAAAATCAGCTGGCGGGAGGGAAGAACACGCGCATGCGCAGTACAGCTGAGCTGGGGTGACTGCTCGCGTTCCGGCAGAGATGACCACCAACAGCATGTGTGCCATCATGGCCTTCAACCATTTCAGACAAGCAGCTGTCCAGTCCCTTCTTGAAAACCTCCAGTGATGGACAACTGCAGTGGTTCCCAAACTTGGCAACTTTAAGACTTGTGGACTTCAACTCCCAGAATTCTCCAGCCAGCTCTGCTCTGCTGGCTGGAGAATTCTGGGAGTTGAAGTCCACAAGTCTTAAAGTTGCCAAGTTTGGGAACCACTGGACAACTGCAACTCCTGGAGGCAACTTGTTCCACTGACTAATGGTTCTCACTGATGGATCGTCCAAGAGAGTTCAGACCTAGAACTAATTTTCTTCTCCTTCTGCAAGTAGAATATTTTGCTGGCCGACTTTGGGCCTAGAGAGAGCCAACTGGCCGATAACCACCTTTTCTCAATCTTTAACAAATGAAATTAAAGATTGTTAGGTAAGCTCCCCGTTGGGAGACTGAGTGAGTTCAGAGAAGCGTTGTGAGAGTTGTGTTGGAGAACACACAAACCAGCATACAGAGACACTGCAGTTTAAATAGGCTTTTACTTTCGTGGAAATAGAGGTATCAGAGTCCATTAAACAGTCCAAGTCATACATGGATAAGACAGTCAGTCATCAATGCCTTTCAGTTAAGGGATAATCTAAATAATATAGTCCAGTATCATATAATCAGTTCAGTATTCAAAGTTTGCTAACAGTTGCAAAACTTACAATAGCTCATGACACTTTCTAACAGCCAGCTTCCAAATCACTCAGATCAGATCAGCCCAGCATCTAACAAACAGAGAGCTATCAGTCGTTCTGGCTCCCTCTTATGGCCGATTGAGGAAACAGCAACCAATCACATTTTACAGTATGATTTAAAGAAACAGGTACAGCATTATTACATGATTTATACATTGCAAACCCAACCGTTAGAATTATATTCCTAACAAAGATTATGAAGATCTGCTCATTTTTGAGGGACTTGTTAGGTTTTGCGAATCTCTAGGGAGAGACTCTCAATTCCTCTTTACATTTTCAGTGTTTCATTATTTGGATCTTTTGCTCAGGCCTCACGGTGTATGTTGAAAAGGGAGAGATTAATTTAATCTCAGACGGTTAACACTTAAGCAGAGCGAAAGCAATGAGGACGGTCTCATTTGCTTCCAGCTGGGTTTAAATTAGATTTCCAGATTTCCACTTTGAAAACCTGCTAGCGATAATCCGGGTCGGAATGAGAGCAACCCAACACATCAATACTTAAAATGTACGATGCTTAATTTTGTCGCCGTCACTCAAGATGAGGAAACAACCGGAAGCCAAGATCTTTACATAAATATGCAAATATCCAGACCGATATTGTCTCGTTGCAATTACAGAATGGCACAAGCCAAAAGGCTGGGGGATTATCGTGATTCATGCAAAGTTGTCAGCTTTGGAAAACTCATTGGAGACACCGTAAAAGTCATTTCGGTTACAAATATCAGAGCCACACTTTTTTTTACCCCAACAAAAATGAGCTTTGCTTCTACAGGACGTGGGTAAATATTTTGAGTTAGATATTTTGCATGGACTTCTTAATATAATCTAATGTGCTGTTTCATGCCAAAGATCCAGAATAATTTTCTCTTGGAGCCAAGAACAATTTTTCCCTTGGAATCCAGAACAATTTCCCCCTTGGAATCCAGAACATTTTCCCCCTTGGAGTCCAGAACAATTTTTCTCTTGGAATCCAGAATAATCTTTTTCTCTTGGGATCCAGAACAATTTTCCCCCTTGGAGTCCAGAACATTTTTTTTCTCTTGGAATTCAGAACAATTTTCTCTTGGATCCTTAAGGTGGGCTAAACCAATAAGAGAGAACCGGCATGTGTAAATATGAGAGGAGAGAGACGTTTAATAATAATTCCTTCCTCATTACATTAACAGATCCTTTATTAATAAATTAGACGTTTCACACGCTGGAAGGCTAGAACTAAAATCTGTTGCAGCACCTGATTTTCATATATTCCAGCTGGGGAAAAGAAATGAATTATTCTTTTTCCTTTTTAAACATCTCAGGGGCCCTTAAGAAATGATCTGGAATGGGAGACATTCCGGGTGAATTTCCAATAACATACAGAAATTTTCATCTTCTCACGTTTCACGAATTTCTCCTCAAGGCCTACTACCTGAAAAGAAATCGTTTATATTTTTGATATATGTTACCAACTGTGCTGTTTTTTTCCAGCATGTTTATGTTATAGCTCAAGTCTATTTCTAGGAGAATAAAAATGGAGGCTATCTTCTTTGGTTCAAGAGGAAGACTTAACTTAATTTTCACTTCTGCAAGCAGCTTCTTCAGATGTTCTGGGTACCAAATAGACATTTTCACCAGTATTGTTCTGAACAGTTGTCCCTGCTTTGAAGGTCCCTCAGAGAACTTAAGGTTGCCTTGCCCCAAACGTGCTTTTTTCAAGAGGCAACTGGACTTCCTTGTTTCTCTTTGAAGATGTTTACCTTCTTGTCCCAGGAGCTTCTTCAGCTCTGACTGGATGGTGGGGGATGGAAGGATTTATACTCCTTGAGGAAGCTGGTCATTTGCATCCTTTTAGAGAGTCGCTGAGGCCACTTGGAGGTTTTATCTGTGTCCTCGGGGTCACTTGAGTGGTGCAAATGATTCCGGTAGTCTGCATTTCCCCCCCTCTGGAAGTCCATTCCTACTCCCACACCATTCCAAGGGTCTTCATCCCAAATTGCATAGCTAAAAGTCTGAAAAGAGATTCGCCATCATCCAGGTCATGGTTGTCCCAAAGCTACTTTTTCAGGAGGTGACTGGACTTTCTGGTTTTCTTTGAAGACTTCTCATCCAAGCGAATGGACTGGATGGTCGGGAACGGAACGATTGATATTCCTTGAAGACAGAATTGGTCATTTGCCTCCTTTTAGAGGGTCGTTGAGGCCACTTGGAGGTTTTATCTTTGACCTCGGGGCGTCACCTGAGTGGTGCAAATGGGCGTGAAGCCTTCTTGGAACTGTTGAAAGGACTTGTGTTGTAGACTGGAGATAGATGATGTTGTACCCAGGGGTGGGCTTCAAAAGTTTTAGCAAGGGGTTCTCTGCTCAGTTGCTGGGTGGGCGTGGCCATGGTGGGTGTGGCCTAGTTGGCCTCCTGCTCCACGGTAGAAGGGAGGCATTTTTTATTTTATCAATTACATATATACATTCACAATTATATGATCTCATAACTGTTATTAATAATATGTATTTATAACAATTTTTCCCTACAGTTGACAATATACTTGAAGATTGCTTTCTTAACATCCCATAGATCCATCTTATCTGACAACGGTCCTACTTCTTCTTCCCTCCCTCCCTCTTTCCTCCCCTCGTTTCTTCTCTCCTACTCCCCTTCCTTCCCTCCTTCCTTCCCTCCCTCCTTCCCCTTCCCTCCTTCTCTCCTTCCCTCCTTCCTTCCCTCCTTCCTTCCTTCCTTCCCGCCTTTCTTTTCTCCTTCTCTCCTTCCTTTCCCCCTTCCTTTCCTCCTTCCTTCCCCCCTTCCTTCTCTCCTACATTCCCTCCTTCCTTCCCTCCTTTTTTCCTTCTCTCCTTCCTTCCCTCCTTCCTTCCCTCCTTTCTTCACTCCTTCTCTCCTAGAAGGGAGGCATTTTTGTCTTCCCATGGCTCCAGAGGTTTTTTCCCGAGCCTTTGGGAGGGTGAAAACGGCCTTCCCAAGCTCTGGAGGCTGGAAACGGGCCTTCCCAAATTTCCAGAAGGCCTATTTTTTGCCCTTCCTGAGACTCTGCACACACCCTCCACTTACCTACATCCAAAATGTGCTGTGTGGGGACTCCTGGGAGGAGAGGCTGGGCAGAGCCAGCCAGGAGTGGGATTTGGGGTTCTCCAAACTGCACAGAATCTTAGCCAGAGGTTCTCCCAAACCCCTGAGAACCACCAGCAGACGGGGTGGGATACAACTTTTATCCCACCCCCTCTGTTGAGAGAGGGCTATTCAATATGGACATAAATGGCTCTTTGACCCCTCTTCTTTCAAACCAGTGGTCCTCCCCGCCCAAAAATGTGGAGCTTGCTGTCTTCAAAATAGTGGCCTGTGCCTTTTAAATGAAGATGGACACCCCCCCCACCACCATCCAGCCAGAGCTGAAGAAGCTTCTTGGATGAGAAGCGAAACGTCTTCGAAGAAAAACCAAGGAAGTCCAGTAGCCTCTTGAGAAAAGCACCGATGGATGGGTCAACCGTGATCTTGGACAGCGTGAGTATCTCCGTAGACGTCGAGAATCACTTTCGCATCCCCCCGGGTCCTGCAGTTTCTTAGAAATATAATTTGGAAGAGAAGGTGACGCTGCTCTGAACTTTCTTTAATTAAAATGTGCAGGGCCTCAGTGGGTGACGAAACAACAAGGACCACAATCATCAGTTTTACAGCGCAACCATAAACGAAACCTTGATTCAAACACGAGACCTTTTGATCTGAGCTTCAATGAAAGCCAGCAGGGTCTTAGAAGCTACATTTAGCTCAGCAAAAGCCTAAAGGGGAAAAAAAATCCCCTTCCCCTTCTTAGTTTTGTCACCTAATGCCTTATCCAAAATGACAAAAATCAATGAAATAATAATAATAATAATAATAATAATAATAATAATAATAATAAGGAATACATTATCTATTTCTCTTAAAAGTACTATCCGTTCTACAAGATAACAGAATAACAGAAGGGACCTTGGAGGTCTTCTAGTCCAACCCCCTGCTTCAGGTAGGAAACTCTACACCATTTCAGGTTATCCAATCTTTTCTTTAAAACTTCCAGTGTTGGGGCATTCACAACTTCTGGTGGCAAGTTGTTCCACTGGTTAATTGTTCTAACCGTCAGGAAATTTCTCCTCAGTTCTAAGTTGCTTCTCTCCTTGATTAGTTTCCACCCATTGCTTTTTGTTCTACCCTCAGGTGCTTTGGACGGTCTTAATTCCAATGAGTTTGTTAACAAATGGAGTTTTCTGAGCTGGACACAGTTTGCCAAGAGATATTCATGATTCAATTCTACCCATTGCTTCTGTTCTGACTGAGGGAGGCTTCCCAAGAGCATGAAACAAACTCCTTGTCCCGACAAAAAAAACATTTTCTTAATTTACAGTGAATTCTGCTCATTGACATCCAGCAAAGTCTTTCAAAGGAGGAGGATTTACAGTCACAGACCTTATCTGGCTTGGAGAGCTGCCAGGCTAAAGGCTCCTAATTATAGCAAGGCTCCATGCCCAAAATGGTGAGGGTTAAATCTGAATTCACTTTGCCATTCTCCATCCAGGAGAATCGCCATCTAAGTCGGATTGATTGAGTCTGATAGACTTAGCAGAATTCCGGAGTTAAGCTGTAGACCTACGGTTTATGGAATTTCTCGGAGGTGATTAAAAGACTCAAAGGCCTTTGCACCCGAGTTAAACTTTAAACAAAGATTAAAAATTGCCAGATGCCAAGACAACACGGCCAAGAGCGTGGATTGAATGCAGAAATCTCCAAATCCAACCCTAGTATTTGCAAAGAGGTTTTTTTGGCCGAATTCCTGCTATGCCTTCAAGCAGCTGGAAGAGGCAACAGCTGGTCGACGTCGCTACTCTTCATCAAGGAATATAAACTCATCCAAAGGTGCAGTGATATGACTTTCTTCTTCTTCATCACCCAGCAATTTCATGAATCAAAAAGATGTATTTGATTTTTTTCTTTTAAAGAAAAAGTTGTCAACATGACAGAGTTTTTGCAGCGTGACTATTAGTTTGAGATAAGCCCAGGAGCAGAACACAGCCCACAGCACACAGTGCCTGTAGACAATTAATAGTGGTTTATATATACACGTCAGGGGTGGGTGGCTGCCCGTTTTACTACTGGTTTGCAACCCGCACATTCACTAAAAACCAATCACCAATCACCAGGAGACTGTGAGTTCTAGTCCCACCTTAGCCACAAAGACCAGCTGGTTGACTTTAGGCCAATCACCAGGAGACTGTGAGTTCTAGTCCCACCTTAGTCATGAAAGCTGACTGGTTGACTTTGGACCAATCAACGGGAGTCTGTGAGTTCAAGTCCCACCTTAGCCATGAAAGCTGACTGGTTGACTTTGGACCAATCACCGGGAGTCTGTGAGTTCAAGTCCCACCTTATCCATGAAAGCCAACAAGCGCCTGAAGCCTCCGGAGGGCCTCCGGGGGGGGCTGTTTTCGCCTTCCCCAGGCTCCTATAAAGCCTCTGGAGCCTGGGGAGGGTGGAAAATGCCTCAAAAAAAGGTTGAAGTCAGCTGGCAAGTGCGTACATGCTCAGTGGCCAGCTGACAGGGCAACATCTCGTGTGCCCTGACAAATGGCTCCTCATGCCACCTGTGGCACACATGCCATAGGTTCACCATTCCCGGATCTAGACTGTCGCCAGGGATGCTGGGCGGACCTATCAATCTAGCCGCTCATCCCTCCAGGCTTTGAACCAGTGGTGGGTTCCGCCTGGTATGGTACTCCCATACCGAAAGCCGCTGACAGCGTACTGATATGGTGGCTCGTTTGGCCCACCTGCCTGCCCACATTCTATATGTATTTTTAAAGCAAGCGGACAATTGCGCACGCATGCGGCGCCTGCGCGAGCCCCAACAAGCAGCTGGGTGTCGCAGGCTTGTGCGTGTGTGTGCAGCGCATGTGCACAAACAGGACGTACAGCCCCGTGAGCAGCGTACCGGTAGCGACAGTAAGAGCAACCCACCACTGCTTTGTATCCACAGCAGTTTCATCTACATCACTCTTCCTACCAATCACTTCCCTCCGCTGGCTATGAAAGAATAAACTTCAGGTGTAAGTGGAGTGGGGAAGGAAAGGAAATAAGTTCTCCTCCTGTGCAAACCCCAATAACAAAGCAGGCCGACAATTGCTTCCATCGAGCCACAATATTTTTAACTTGTCTTCCTGGCTTGAAAGTTTAGACAGCCAGGGAAAAGCATCCAGTAGATTGGGAACATTATCCCAGCAGGAGCAGAGCATGGGGTTCGTCATTGCGGCTGCTTTTTCTCAAAAAAGGAGCAACTTCCTCGCCTGATGTGTCAGGATAATTGCAAAGCAACAATTCACACAGGTGAAATTTACTAAGGATTTGTGTGGTGGTGTCACAATCTTATCACCACGACTGCATTTTCATAGAAGGCTTGAAGAGCACATCGCAACAGTTCATTTTGTGACTGTTCAAAAGTTACTCTTCTGACCCAGCCTTAGGAGAAACAAGAAGTAGAATCCTTGTCCGTTAAAATATCCTCTTTATTTACCACTTGTGAATTGATTGCTTTCACCCACCAAAAAGTCCCAGGCAAGAGTCCTGCAAGGAGGTAACTACAGTACGGACCTTATCAGCTCCTTGTAATAATTGCAAGGCTGTGAGCTCCCAGCCGAAAGGCAGCAAATTAAGTTCTGACAAGCAGTCTTTGTGGCAGGAAACACACTAGGCAAAATCTTCAGAAATACGAACTGTTGTCTCCTACGACCACCACTTCCTTTTCCTTCTATTTATTGCCCAGCCAGGGAGGGGCCATTCAGTATCCACGTGTGCTATGCTTCCCAAGCCGACTCCTTGTCCTCCGTTGTTCTCCTCTCCTAACTGCTCTGTGCATACGCACATCTGGAACAGGCTGCAGCTGTTCCTCCTCCTCACTCATCACTGACTCCAAATGAAGCTGTCTCTCCAGTGGCTGGGAAATGTCGGAGGGCCCTGGCCCCCTCTCTGCCTCCGACACAGAGCCCTCATCCGAGCCTTCCCCAGACTCCAGGACTGGCCCATCTTCCTCCCCAACCTCCTCACTGTCCGAGTCTGCCGCCAGCTCTGCTGGCAGCTGGCGGGCCACAACAGTTACAAGGGACAGGGGCATTTTTCACAGTTATGACTGTTGCAGAATCCCCGTGGTCACGTGATCAAAATTCAGGCTTTTGGCAACTGACTCACATTTACGAAGTCACAGTCTCCTTGAGGTGGTATGAAATTCAGTTGAGCAAAGTCAACGGGGAAGCCAGATTCACTTAACAACCAGGTTACTAACTTGTTCCAACCCCCCTCATTCCACACCAAAGCACACTCCGAGTCAGAGATAAATTATGGCATTTAATTAACAGACAAACAGGTCCTTGGCACAGACAAGCTTGGGCAGCAATAAACACAGATAAGGCTTGGCAGCAATCCAGCCTGGCAAGCTCATACAAAGTTCTCCAACATTTGATTCTGTGTTGACTTCTGCAAAGAGGGGCGTGTGCACAAGTAGCCTTTTTATAGTCTGGAGAGGAGCCTAATGACCACCAGCTGAGTGCAATCACCTCTGGTAATTTCGTAATTGTTCCTGACGCCTATTAGCTCTTCGATGGCGTGCATCCAGGAACAACTCACTACTGGCTTCCGGCTCACTCTCCCTTGTCTCCTCCCTACTGGTCCAAGGCTCAGGTGCCTCCTGGTGGCCAACCAGCCTCTCTGCGCCCTGCTCAGAGTCGGAACCCTGTCCAGGGTCCTCCACATCCTCCAGAGCCGACTCATAGGGCCCCTCGCTGTCGGAGTCTGGTGGCAGCTCCAACGGCTCCTGCTGGGCCACAACACTAACTTATCACTTGCGGCCCTTAATGGCCATGACACAAAGGGTCACAAAGCAGGCAAAAACTCACTTAAGAAGTGTCTCACTTAGCAACAGAAATTTCGGGCGTCTATGGGGATTATCCATCATCCAGGTCATGGTTGTCCCAAAGGTTTTCGCATCAGAGCTGAAGAAGCTTCTTGGATGAGAAGCGAAACGCCTTCAAAGAAAAACCAGAAAGCCCAGCTGCCTCTTCCAAAAAGCCCCTTTGACACAGAAATTTGGGGCTCAATTGTGGCCGTGAGACGAGGATTTACCTGCAGAGTTTATACTAACTTCAGTGGCTTTTCGAACTGCCTTTAAATCTGTAGGCAATGCAGATGGAAGCAAACTCTCTCTAATTCCCCCCCCCCTTTTCACCATATCAGCAAGGTTGATAACCGTATTTGTTCATCAACGGCATAATTCGTTTTCCCAGCTGGGTTTCTGGATCGCTGCTGAAAAACTGTTTAGTTTCACTTTTAAGCCCTGTCATAAAACAACCCCACTCGCCATTATTAGCGTGCTTGCAAAACATTTGAGCATTAACCAATGTTGCAATTCAGGGGGAAAGCTTTATAGAGGTGAGAGACTCTCAGCTGGGGGGGAAACACGAGCCCGAGTAGGGAAGCTAATAGCAATAGCAATAGCAGTTAGACTTACATACCGCTTCATAGGGCTTTCAGCCCTCTCTAAGCGGTTTACAGAGTCAGCATATTGCCCCCAACAACAATCCGGGTCCTCATTTTACCCACCTCGGAAGGATGGAAGGCTGAGTCTACCCTGAGCCGGTGAGATTTGAACCGCCGAACTGCAGAACTGCAGTCAGCTGAAGTAGCCTGCAGTGCTGCATTTAACCACTGTGCCACCTCGGCTCTAAGCTAAGCGGTAGAGAAGAATTCAGGGGTGGGATTCAAAAAAAAAATTCACTATCTGTTCTGTGGGCGTGGCTTGGTGGGCGTGGCAGGGGAAGGACACTGCAAAATTCCCATTCCCTCCCCACTCCATGGGAGGGATACTGCAGGTTTGCTTAACAACCATGTTACCAACGTAACAGTTGCAATGATTCGCTTAACAACTGTGTCAAGATTTTTTTCTTTACTTCTGCGCATGCACGCATAGTGCGTATCAAGTGCATGCCCACCCCAAAGCGCATCCCTGAGCGAACTGGCAATAAAAGTAGCCGGGACCAGTAGTGGGATTCAGCCGGTTCGCACCACTTCGGGACAACCGGTTTGTTAACTTTCTGAGCAGTTTGGTGAACTGGTTGTTGGAAGAAATCATTA
>NW_028261389.1:79440891-79568391 GCF_051295495.1 Thamnophis sirtalis
AATTACAGACTGTACAGATATAGAGACTAATTTGATCCTAAACTTAATAACGGCAGCAAGATTGTTGGTGGCGCAGAACTGGAAGAAGGAAGAAATGCCTACTATTCAAGAATGGACTTTAAAAGTAGTAAACTTAGCAGAGATGGCTAAAATCTCAGCATATTTGAAGGACCATTCAGATGAGAAATACAAGTTGGAATGGAGAAGATGGGTTGGCTACATTCAAAATAAATATCGGACTAAGAAATTTCAATTAGCTTATGAATGAACGAACAAGAAATGTAACAATTTATCTAAAGTTAGCTTAACAAAAGGAGAGTTAAAGTACAAGAGGGAGGTAGGATGCTAAAGTTAGTTAGCAAGAGCCGAGGTGGCGCAGTGGTTAAATGCAGCACTGCAGGCTACTTCAGCTGACTGCAGTTCTGCAATTGCGGCTGTTCAAATCTCACCGGCTCAGGGTTCACTCAGCCTTCCATCCTTCCGAGGTGGGTAAAATGAGGACCCAGATTGTTGTTGGGGGCGATATGCTGACTCTGTAAACCGCTTAGAGAGGGCTGAAAGCCCTAGGAAGCGGTATATAAGTCTAACTGCTATTGCTAACTGTTATTAGCTTATGTTAGTTTATGATTGTTAAATGTTTATACCCTGTATTTTGCTCTGGAAGGTTGGGGAGGGGAGGATTGGAGGGGGGGCAGGATTGGGGTGGAGGTAGGGAAGGAGAAGGAGAAACATTTGTAAAATCTATTAAAACTCTTTAATTAAAAAAAAAAAAGACTTCAACTTCCATGGCTAGGGAATTCTGGGAGTTGAAGTTCACGACTCTTAGAGTTGTCAAGAAACACCAGGTGGGGAATTTACTCTTCTTAAGGGGAAAAAAAATACTCCATGGGGGTAAAGTTGCTGATATCTGTTCCCTTCAAAACATCTAAAGTTTACAAACTTGTTCTAAAGGGACACCTGAATGAATGAGCAGATGAGGATAATTTTTATTTGATTGCCTTCTGTTTCTTCCTCGGTGTTGTTGGAAGTGCCGTTGGGTCCTCTACTGAAAATTAAAAAACCTGCGGTGTCAAAAACTATTAGCATTCATCGCGGTTACGAAAAGTTTTTTTTCTGGCCTTTTTAAGTCCTTTTGGCTTTTTTTCCCCCCCTTCATTTTTATTTTGGCTCCAATTGAGTCAGATCTAATTTTCACTTGGCACAAGGCCCAGCGATACCCATTTCCATCTTAGATTAGACTGAGGCGCCGAGCAGAATGAAAATGTCCCGAGCCCTGGGAAGCTTTCGGACTTAAATTATTGGCCAGAGGTCAAATTGGGATTTGTGTATGAGATGCTCATGGGAGGCGGTGGTTCGGAAGGAAGGAAGGAAGGAAGGAAGGAAGGAAGGAAGGAAATGAAGGAAGGAAGGAAGGAAAGGAAGGAAGGAAGGAAGGAAGGAAAGGAAGGAAGGAAGGAAGGGAAGGAAGGAAGGAAGGAAGGAAGGAAGGAAGGAAGGAAGGAAGGAAGGAAGAAAGGAAGAGCACTTACATACCACTTCACAGTGCTTTACAGCCCTCTCTAAGCGGTTTACAGAGTCAGCCTCTTGCCCCCCAACAATCTGGGTCCTCATTTTGCCCTCCTCAGAAGGACGGAAAGCTGAGTCAACCTTGAGCCTGGTGAGATACGAACTGCCCTCTCGGTAGTCAGCAGAAGTAGCCTGCAGTACTGCACTCTAGCCACTGCCCCACCATGCAGAGGTGGGTTCCTACCAGTTCGCACCTATTCGGCAGAACCGGTTCGTCAAATCTACCAAACCGGTTAGAAGAGGTTCCACCAGTGGACCCGGAAAGCAGGCCACACCTACAGAAGAGGTTCCAAACTTTTTTGAAACCCACCACTGGTCCTTGGATATGATTATTCTACACTATCATGCTCCTATTTATAAAACTCAGTGCCTCTGTGAAAGGTAAGGATGACTACTGCGTTTGTGGTGCAATCAGAACATTGCGTGTGTTGAAGTTGTTTTAACGCAAACCAAAGATGCCTTTTTAAAAAACAAGTTTACATCATATTCTTATGCATGCCAGTGCTGTGTGGGAGGTAATTGAAGGTGGTTCTGACAAGTGTCGTCGGCATCTTCATATCCGGTCACATGGGCGGCAAGCCACTCCCATCCGGTCACATGGGCTGCAAGCCACTCCCACAAAGGAGGCCACACCCACAGAGTAGGTTCGAACAATTTTTGAAACCCACCACTGCCACCATGACTTTTAGGTCACATACTCCCTTTTTTATGCCGATAACATGTGGCAGCCAAGTTGTACACAACCTACAAAGAAGTCTTCTTATCAGGCAATCCCAAAGTTCTACTCAACACAAGCAACACAAGTCAAAGTCACTTCAAAGTCAACAAATAAAAGCGAGAGTAACCCATTTCGTTCCTTGTGATGTTCTGGCAGATAAGTGCGCCAGAAGGTTGTGCATCCGTTTTCCGATGGCGATTTGATTTGATCGCCACCTGAATAAAGTCGGGTGGCATCTTACTGCAATCCCCGTCCTACGCTCTTTTGTCGAACGAAATTAAAAAGACCGCACATCTAAACACCAGGCTTCCTTGTCCTTGTTGTTAAATGCGAGTGAGCATTGTGTACATCGGGGGGGGGGGGAGACATGAAAGGAAGCTGGAGTTGCATGTGGCGAGGAATGAATGAAGGTGGACTGAAGATACTTGACAAGGATCGTACAAAACACTGCGGCAGTTTGACCATACCGAGAATATAAATTAGGACACAATCACGCACGAATAAATGAAGGTGAAGGAGGAGAAAAGAAACATGGCAGTACAAAGCACCGTTTTGTTTTGTTTTTAAATTCTCCTTGGCCACAAAAGTCAGGCTAGGTGGAATTGATGAGATGTTCACAAAGAGACTGGGGTGTGTTTGGTGTTTTTTTTTTAGTTTTAAAGAATAAAGGAAGCGTGCGAATTGATGTAGGGTGAAATCAAAGTTGATTTTTACGAGTAGAAAAATAGAGAGAGGGGTAAGTGAATAGCGCTGGTATATTGAATGAGATTTCACTTTTCCTTTTCTTTTATCTCCTGCCACAATGTCTTCTGCTTTCTATTCTGACTCTGTTTTCATCCTCTCCACTACATATCCTTGTTTACTGAATGTCTAGCACACAGGTGAAATCAACTTACCTTCACTACTGGTTCGCAAAGGTGAGCCCATGTGCCACCTCCACGCGTGCACAGGATCTTCAGACGTCAAGAGTTCCAAATAGCATCCGAAAGTAAATCAGAGTGCAAGGCAAAGAATTTCTACGGTGGGAAAATGGGAGGGAGGAATGTGCGGAGTTAGATGTGATGTAGCCATAACAACATTCTTTCTAGAAAGCCAAGGTCATCCTTTGTCTTTGCACCTGACCAGAACTGGATGGGTGGTTCCTCCCCAACCTCCTCACTGTCTGAATCTGCTGCTGGCCCCACTGGCGGGCCACAAATGGTCGCAAAGTGAAATGTTGTAACTTGAGGACTTGCCTTGGATGTGGGAATATTCTCGCGGGGTTCTTCGATTAGACGGTAATTTATTGTTTGGCTGTTTGGCTGAGTTGGTAGTTATGATAGTACACAATACACCAATCAAGGAACTACCATTTGTGACAAAGAATCCGACCACAGCCTAAATATAGAAAGCCATGTTGTTGCCATGAAAGAACTACCAAGATTTAGTGGAGAGATTCTTCTGCAACCATCACAAGTTCTACTTACTGCGCAAATTTAATTAATGCTTGTTAAAGCCTAATCTCTCAGCATCCTTTAATTAATGCTTCTTCCACAAAGAAGAGAATTTTTTTTTTTACAAAAATCTATCCCACCAAGATGCAAAGAGATAACATGACAAATACAAAGGCCACCTTCAAATGACAAGAAAGGAATGCAACGTTCATACTGGATGGCTAAATGTTGCTGGAGAATGGAGGGTCAAATGGTCATCAATGTTTCATCCCAAAACTATCCAATGTTGCTCCTTCTTGTCAGATCAAAGACCCAGTTTTTTTCTCCTTTTCAAGCCTTGTTATCTTTTTTTTTCTAGTTTTAAATAGCAATGTTGAACTTCCTTTTTTTCCCTTTGATGCAAACATTTGTAAAATATATTCTGGCCCAACACTTCATGGTCTCTTGTTAGAAATTCTGTTTTATATAAAGCAGCACAGAGCAAACGAACAGCACAGTCACCATGTGTTTTACTGCTCAACTGTTTAACTGTAACAGGAAACTCTACTTCGAACAAAAGAGCATAGAATATATACTTTAGATCCAAACCTGCCTCCAGAAGTTGTGAATGCCCCAACACTGGAAGTCTTTAAGAAGATGTTGAATAGCCATTTGTCTGAAACGGTATAGGGTTTCCTGCCTAGGCAGGGGGTTGGACTAGAAGGCCTCCAAGGTCCCTTCCAACTCTGCTGTTGTATTGTATTATTGCAAAAATTATAAAATAAATGCATTTTTCTGAGATCCAAGCAGAGATGAGCTCTTGCAAGAAAAGAATAAGAGCCAGCTGCGATTGATTGATAAATAAGTAATTAAAAGTTCTAATTTTCAGTGTAATTACCGTAATTAGGAAATTGGGGAAAATATTAGAATAGAATAGAATAGAATAGAATAGAATAGAATAGAATAGAATAACAGAGTTGGAAGGGACCTTAGAGGTTTTCTTGTCCCCCTGCTTAGGCATGAAACCCTACACCACTAGACAAATGGACATCCAACATCTTCTTTAAAACTTCCAGTGTTGGAGCATTCATAACTACTAGTGACAAGTTGTTCCACTGGCTAATTTTTCTCACTGTCAGGAATTTTTTCCTTAGTTCTACATTGCTTCTCTCCTTGATTAGTTTCCACCCATTGCCTCTTGTCCTATCTTTAGGTGCTTTGGAGAATAGCTTGACTCCCTCTTCTTTGGGGCAGCCCCTGAGATATCGGAAGACTGCTATCATGTCTCCCCTAGTCCTTCTTCTCATTAAACTGCTGGAGGAAGGCTGGATTAGAAGACATCTGTAAATTGTTTCAGCTGTCCCTTTCATTAAAATGCTATGGTTGCTACTATAAATATTTATGTTTGTAGATAACTCTTTGACAAACACAGTGCGGTTTATAATAATAAAAGCAAACACATCAAGGAACGCTCCAAAGGTTTGTGTAAAGAGATATGCCTTAAATTGTTGGTACAATTTAAAGTATCTAGAAGATGCACGAAGAATTTCTAAATTCCATGAGTGGGATTGCAATCCCTGTCGACCTTGTTTATTGTTGATACTACAAGCAAAGCTCTCTAAATAGGAATAAATGGATGGGGAATATCAGCAGAAGGATTCCAAAAAGTATTTAGACCATTTAGTATCTTCTGAATTGGCAGCAATATCTTGAAGATAACACAACATTGAGAAGATTACCAGGACTAATCACTGAGGATCGGCATAATGTTACTCCAGCCACAAATACCACGCAATAGGTGTCAATATTTGTGTTTATGAATTCCTTAAACCAACTTTAAAGGTGGATGTTCTGCAACCATAGATGTGATGTTATGAAGACACTAGATGGACCATCCTGGTCTAGAAAGGACCATTGATGGTCCATCTATAGAGCTTAGAGTAAGGCTGTCGATGATTCCTCTGTTTTCTTAGATGATTGACCCATATCCAGCACTTCAATAACCCCAGGTCTGTCCACAACCTTCTGGTAGAAGGAAGAAAAGGATGGATGGATGGATGGATGGATGGATGAAGGAAGGAAGGATGAACAGATGGAGGGATGGAGGGAAGGATAAAAGGAAGGAAGGAAAGAAAGATGAACAGGTGGATGGGTGGATGGGTAGATAGATGAAATGATGGATGGATGAACAGGGATGAACAGATGGATAGATGGATGGATGGATGGATGGATGGATGGATGGATGAATGGAAGGAAGGAAGGATGAACAGATGGATGAATGGATGGAAGGAAGGATAAATGGAAGGAAGGAAGGAAGGGTGGGTGGATGGATGGATGGATGGATGGATGAAGGAAGGAAGGATGAACAGATGGATGGATGGATGGAAGGAGGGAAGGATAAAAGGAAGGAAGGAAAGAAGGATGAACAGGTGGATGGGTGGGGTGGGTATATAGATGAAATGATGGATGGATGAACAGGGATGAACAGATGGATAGATCGATGGATGGATGGAAGGAAGGAAGGAAGGAAGGAAGGAAGGAAGGATAAATGGAAGGAAGGAAGGATAAATGGAAGGAAGGAAGAAGGGAACAGATGGATGGATGGGTAGGTGGGTGAGTTGTTAGAGATGAAATGATGGATGGATGGATGAATGGATGGATGGATGGATGGAAGGAAGGAAGAAAGGAAAGAAAGAAGGATAAACAGATGGATGAATGGATAGATGGAAAGAAGGAAGGGTTAATGGAAGAAAGGAAGGAAGGGTGGATGGGTGGATGGATGAAGAGATGGATGGGTAGGTGAATGGATGGAAGGAAGGATGAATGGAAGGAAGGAAGGAAGATGGATGGATGGATGGATGGACAGAAGGATGGATGGGTAGGTGGGTGGGTAGATAGATGAAATGATGGATGGATGGATGGATGGATGGATGGATGGATGGATGGATGGATGGATGGAGTGTGAATGTTTCTAGCCTGTTCTCCCTTTATTTACCAAATGCCCTGATTCTCCAATTTGTGGGAATTCTCTGGATTAGCCATTTATGTGCAATTTATCTGCAACCCCCTGGTCACTCTTCCCAGATGCTCTCCCTTCATTCAATCAAGTTGAATATTTTAATGGATAAATATTTAATCCATTAAATTATCATCTTTTAAAAAATTTTCATCAAAGAGGACATGCATAAAACATTTGAGTCTTAACCTGACACATTTCCCCCACAGCGATAGCCAACTCTCTAGAATCCCCCCCCCCTACACCTCCTCTCTTTCTGAACTTGCCCTAGCAAAAGTCAAAAAGATAATTTCAGGATCTTCCGTGTCCAAAAACCCCAGAAAAAAAACAAAACTTCGAGACGTGGTCACACATGATCCCAAAGCTTTTGCTGAAGTGCCTCGTTGGGGGCCACCAAGAAAGGGCTTAGAAATAAAGGCATAAGGCGAGCTCATAAATAATGTTTAGGCAGAAAGTTCTCGACTTACGAAGCCTTTGTTTAATGGCGGTTTTGAAGTTACAACGGGCCTGAAAAAGTGACTCAGGAGGGGACACCCTAGAATCTTTTTCAGTATCTCTAAAGTTACGGGATCAAAATTTGGGTTGCTTGGCAACTGGCATGTATGTATGACATCCTGGGATTGCTATGACTTCCTCCGTTGGCTCCCAACCCGCGAAGTCAATGGGGGGGAAGCTGGATTTGTTTTAACTGCCTTGTGACTCACTTAATGACCTGCATTGATTCCCTTAACAAACATCGGTGCAAAAAAAATTGTAACTTTGCACACAACTGCCTTAATGGCCGTCTTGCTCAGTGATGGAAATTCTACCCAATTGTGGTTGACAACTATCTGTATGTCTATGAACTCCAGGGATATAGGGGCAGTCCTTGACTTACGGCCAGCATTGAGCCTTGAATTTCTGTGGTTAAGCGAGACATTGGTTCAGTGAGCTTTGCCCGCGTTTTGCAACATTTCCTGCCACGGTTGTTAAGTGAATCACTGCCATGGATAAGTTAGCAACCTGGCCCTTAAGGGAATCTGGTTTCTCTTGTTGATTTTGCTCATCGGAAAGTCGCAAAAGGGGTATCACGTGACTCTGGGACATTGCGACCGTCATAAATATGAGTCAGTTTGCCAAGTGCCTGGATTTGAATCACATGATGCTGCAGAAGTTGTAACTGTTTGAACAGTCACTAAATGAACTGTTATAAACCAAGGACTACCTGTAACCTTGCTGGTTGCACTACTACCTCGCATTACTTTAGAGGTTTCCTAATGCTGCTTAAGGGACGCGGTGGCTCAGGGGCTAAGACGCTGAGCTTGTCGATGAGAAAGATCAGCAGTTCGACGGTTCGAATCCCTAGCGCCGCGTAACGGATTGAGTCCTCGTGACTTGTCCCAGCTTCTGCCAACCTAGCAGTTCGAAAGCAGCTAAAAATACAAGTAGAAAAATAGGAGCCACCTTTGGTAGGAAGGGAACAGCGTTCCGTGCGCCTTCAGTGTTGAGTCATGCCGGCCACATGACCATGGAGACGTCTTCGGACACCGCTGGCTCTTCTGCTTTGAAATGGAGATGAGCACCACCTCCTAGAGTCGGGAACGACTAGCATGTGAGAGGGGAACCTTCACCTTTACCTTTAATGCTTCTTAGCCTCCTGGTTCAGACAGCCAGTTGGTACAAGTTAATCAAAAGCAGGCAAATATGAAAGTTATCAATGCTTTTTTGAAGATGTGAAGGGTTTTCAGCCCCCCCCTCCCTCCCCCTGTGGGGAGACGAGTCATTTCTCATTTCCTTTCTCTCTGCTGAGAAGTGAGCTTCTATTTTGGATGCCACAATCCAGCCAGCTGGCCAGAGCAGAGTGTGGCTTTCTTTGGCAGGGAGATGAATGAAGGCTGCGCATAGGTCACCCACCCGAATGGAGGGGGAACAAAGATGGTTCAGAAATTTGACAGCAGGACGTATCGTCCCCTCAATCTATTTATTGCTTGAGAGGACAGAAGCACCGTAGTTGAAGATTTATGCGGAGCAAAGTCTCTGTAGCTGGAATGGGACACCTCTGCAGGCAATTCTCCATGGCCAACTCAACATGGGGAATATGCGATGGCCAACTCTCTGCAACCAACTCAACATGAGCAACTCAACATGGGACAATACACCATGGCCAACTCTCTGCAGCCAACTCAATATGACCAACTCAACCATGACCAACTCTCTGCAGCCAACTCAACATGACCAACTCAACATGGGACAATACACCATGGCCAACTCTCTGCAGCCCACTCAACATTACCAACTCAACATGGGACAATACACCATGGCCAACTCTCTGTAGCCAACTCAACATGACCAACTCAACACGAACATGGGAAATATGCCATGGCCCACTCTCTGTAGCCCACTCAACATGACCAACTCAACATGGGACAATACACCATGGCCAACTCTCTGTAGCCAACTCAACATGACCAACTCAACACGAACATGGGAAATATGCCATGGCCAACTCTCTGTAGCCCACTCAACATGACCAACTCAACATGGGACAATACACCATGGGCAACTCTCTGTAGCCAACTCAACATGACCAATTCAACATGGGACAATACACCATGGCCAACTCTCTGCAGCCCACTCAACATTACCAACTCAACATGGGACAATACACCATGGCCAACTCTCTGTAGCCAACTCAACATGACCACCTCGACATGGGAAATATGTCATGGCCAACTCTCTGCAGCCAACTCTCTGCAGCCAACTCAACATGACCAACTCAACATGGGACAGTACACTATGGCCAACCCTCTGCAGCCAACTCTCTGCAGCCAACTCAACATGGCCAACTCAATGTGGGACAACTCGCCATGACCAACTCGTCACAGAACAACCTACCACAGAACAACCTACCATGGAACAATTTGCCATGGCCAAGTAGGACAATACACCATGGCCAACTCTCTGCAGCCAACTCACCATGGGAGAAGTTGCCATGGCAATTCTCCATAGGACAACTCACCACGGAACAATTCACCATGGCGAACTCAATGTGGGACAATACACCATGGCCAACTCTCTGCAGCCAACTCACCTTTTCTGACCTAGGCTTCCTGACACAGGAAAAATCACACAGTCCCCAAAACCCTCTTTTTATTTCAAAGGCTGCGAATTGTGTTCATTCCCAGCCTGCGATGAGTCTGACAGGAGTCTTCCAAAGCTTGGCAAGGCTACACAGAGCAAAGAGTCAAAACGGAGCTTCAGAATTTAAACCGACTAGCACGAACAAAGTCGCTTCCTGCAAAGGCTCATCTGCCTTTGCTCCTCCTTTAAGTCCTATGGGAGGGGCCAATCACCTCCAAGTCTTTCTCCCGAGTCGTCCCTTTTGTCTTAACTGTTCTTGCCTTCTGGCAGCTCTGCGCATGGACGCACTGGGAACAGGCTCCCCCTGTTCCTCTGCCTTGCTGATGTCTGACTCTGGAGGCTCCGGAGGCAGCACATAACTCCCAGATGGCCTTGGCGCCCTCTCTGCCTCCCACACAGAGCATCATCAGAGGCTTCCCCAGACTCCAGGACTGGCCCATGTTCCTTCCCAACCTCCTCACTGTCCGAATCTGCTGCCAGCTCCACTGGCCCCTGGCAGGCCACAATGTCACCAAGGGAGAAGTCGCCATGGCCAATTCACCGTACGATAACCCGCCAGGGGGCAATTTGCCATGTGAGAATTCAACAATTCGATGTCATTATTTCAAATAATTAAAACGTTGTTTTAAATTTTCCTCCTAGGAAGACATTTCTGCCCTGCGCTTTGCTGATCGTTGCCCACAAAAGCATCCGGAGACTTCGATCTAAAAAACACAGCTGTACAAGGCCAGACAACGGGATGGTGCTTTTTAATCTTACAAGATCTGTACTAATTGCTTACTCATTTGCATATTCTGTTTAAAACAGAACGGCAGCTGAGCAGGTTAAGGGGATTATTTGATTTTTGCACAAGCCTGTCTGCTAATTAAAATCAGTGCCAGAGACTCGGCTATATAAAATGAGACTGGGAAGTATTTATCGCATTTTAACGAGGATGGAGTTTGTTACCAAAACCGTATTAGCGACTTTCTCTCTGGGAAAAAAATAAACTAAGATGGCTCAGTGGCTAAGACCGTTTTCTTTAGTGACCGTTGGAAGTTGAAAGAAGTGACTTATGGCTGTTTTTCACACTTAACCACCATTGCAGGATTCCTGCTCAAAATCCAAACGATTGGCATGTACTTATGACGGTTCTCGTGTCCTGAAATCACTTGATATCCTTTTAGCGACCTTTCCCCGATCTCACGGCGGGGAAGTGAGATTTGCTTAACGACCATGAGACTCCCTCAACAACTGCAGCGATTCTCTTGGCAACCGTGGAAAAGAAAAGTCGTAAAATGGGACAGGACCCGCTTAGCAACGGTCTCGCTTAGGAAAGGAAATGTTGGTCATAAGTCAAGGACCGCCTCCTCCCTGCACAAAACACTTTTTTTGCCTCGAAGGGCTGAAATTATAAGCTGCAGCCGGGATAAAGGAACTCCCACTTCGTTTTTCTTGATGAGTTTTCTCTGATCAGAGTTTTTACAAACTTAATTTGCTGGTTGGTTATCTCGTAACTTCCTCCTTTTTGCCTTCCATCTTTCTCACAAGCACCCAACCAGCAAATTTTAGTCAATTGTTCTTTTTTGCCCAGAAGGCAACTGGATGTGGACACAAACTTCCTTTTGGGGGGGGGAGGGAGGAAAAATCTTTATCTTTTCCCATTCTTTAATACACAAAGGATCCAATTAGTCATCAAGGAAAGTCTCAGAACTCCGTGAGCCAGCTCTCTCTGGCATCGTCAAATCTTTTCTACAAAACAAACTTTCATCGGGTAGACTGATCAAAAATGAATCGAGATAATTAATGGAGGCATCTTTTCAAAAAGACAAATATGGAAGACGAGGATGGATAGATGAATCGCTAAATACATAAAAGCTTAGATGAAGAAATAAGTTAATAAATAAATATACAACCTAAGGATAGGATGCTCATTTAAACTGTATTGTTCACATATTTCCTTACATCAGTATTGTCTCTCATCTATCTATCTGTCTATCTGTCCATGCATGCATCCACCCACCCATCGATTCCATTTGTCTGTCCATCCATCTATTCATCCTTCCTTCCTTCCTTCCTCCCTCCCTTCCTTCCTTCTTTCCTTCTATGCATCCTCCATCTATCTGTTCATCCATCCATCCACCCACCAACTTATACATCCATCCATCCATCCTTCCATCTGCCCATCCATCCATCCACCCACCCATTTATATATTCTTCCTTCCACCCACTTATACATCCATCCATCCATTCATTTAACTGTCTGTCCATTCATCCTCCCACTTAAACATCCATCCATCTATCCACCCACACATACATCCGTCTATCCATCTTTCCATCCATCCATCTGTCTAGCCATCCATCCATCCACCCACCCACCCCCACACACATCCATCTATCCATCCGTCCATCTGTCCATCCATCCATCTGTTCATTCTTCCTTCCTTCTTTCCTTCCATCCATCCCTCCACCTATCCATCCATCCATCCATCTACCCTTCCACCCATCCATCCATCCACCCACCCACTCATCTTTCCACCCATCCCTCTGTTTTTCCTTCCTTCCACCCATCCATCCATCCACCCACCCACTCATCTTTCCACCCATCCATCTGTTTTTCCTTCCTTCCACCCATCCATCCATCCACCCACCCACCTAATCATCCATCTAAACAGACAGACAGACAGACAGACATCCACCCACCCCCACACACATCCATCTATCCATCCGTCCATCTGTCCATCCATCCATCTGTTCATTCTTCCTTCCTTCTTTCCTTCCATCCATCCCTCCACCTATCCATCCATCCATCCATCTACCCTTCCACCCATCCATCCATCCACCCACCCACTCATCTTTCCACCCATCCCTCTGTTTTTCCTTCCTTCCACCCATCCACCCATCCACCCACTCATCTTTCCACCCATCCATCTGTTTTTCTTTCCTTCCACCCATCCATCCATCCACCTATCCATCCATCCACCTATCCATCCATCCATCCATCCATCTACCCTTCCACCCATCCATCCATCCACCCACCCACTCATCTTTCCACCCATCCATCTGTTTTCCTTCCTTCCACCCATCCACCCATCCACCCACTCATCTTTCCACCCATCCATCTGTTTTTCTTTCCTTCCACCCATCCATCCATCCACCTATCCATCCATCCACCTATCCATCCATCCATCTACCCTTCCACCCATCCATCCATCCACCCACCCACTCATCTTTCCACCCATCCATCTGTTTTTCCTTCCTTCCACCCATCCATCCATCCACCCACCCACCTAATCATCCATCTAGACAGACAGACAGACAGACAGACAGACAGACAGACAGACAGACAGACAGACAGACAGACAGACAAAGGAACAAACACATGGACAAATAGACAGACAAGGAACAAATAGCAAAACAGCTGTGACTCCCCCTCCTTATTGGAAACCAAAATGCACCTCAAAAAACCACCAGGCCCCCCATTTCCACCCACCTGCAATCGCTCCTGCCTTTCAGCCGTTCTGACGCTGTTGATACAACGCAGAGTCCTTTACGTCTTGCTCAAAAGTCGAATGAGCTACTTTTGCTCTCTTCAAGTGAACCCTCAAGTGTAACCTGAGGCTATATAAGAATAATATATTGCATTATTTAATGATTTTTTTTAAAAAATCCTCTATACCACGATCTTCATTCTGATCCTTTCAGGAAACCCTTTACAAGTTAGGTTAAAAAAAAATACACAATTAAAAAAGGACCACAATAAATATGGAAACACAGTCATTTTTTCGAGGAAGGACACAACAATGTGCTTGGGATACATGATATTTATTTCTCTTCTTTCACTTTACGTTCTGTTCCACCCCTGTATTCGTTGCCATCTTTAATGCATGCATTTTAGCATAAGAAGCATCCAAAAACAGTGTTAGAGCAGGCAGCTAACTGATCTGTATCAATGAAAGCCATTATATGCACAAATAAAATTCATCTTAAATATTGTTTCCTGGGAGTCTTTCTCCCAGACCTCCCTCGGCGAAGCCCTATGTTTATTCAAGTAGACAAAATGCATGCTTTTAAAAATGGATGCAATGAATTATATATTTCGAATATGATACTAAGCGGAATCGACCCACAGTGTCTTTCTTTTTTTAAAAAAATCCCTATAAACTACTTCAAAAGAACAAAGGAACCGGGCGCTTTTTTTTTCATGTCTCAAGAGTCAAAAATGCAAAACCGAAAAACCCTCAAGCCTGCATAGCAACAGCCAACATTGTAGCAGAGAGCAAGTTAAACCTTTAGCAGAGTGCAGATTACAGAACAAAAGTTTCCATGCGATACAGACATGGAAATGCTTTATGGGTTGACAACATCCATATTTTTAAAAATATTCATTAAAAATGATTACGATTCAGCAAGTGGGGTTACTTCTGAGTTAACTATGTTACTTCTCACCTATAGACAGAATTTTGCCAGTTGCTAAAGCAACTATCTGCTTAACTATTGTTGGAATTGTTGAAAGTATAGCCAGCCGAACAAACAGGTTTAAAGATAGTTTCTATCCTTGGGCTGGGAGACTTTTAAATACAAACACAATCACTCCATGCACACCTTAGGTTTTTTCTCTCTTTCTTTCTTTTTTCCTTTCCTCGGTGAGGTTAAAATCAATTTTGTTGCATTTAAGTACAATGACAATAAAGATTACACTTAATTCCTTGTTGGTTTGTATTTCTCTGCAACAATTATGGCAGTATTCAGCCAGTAGATGGCAGTGTTTGGATCTGTGGCATATACACTATGCTCTTTTGTTCCAAGTAGGGTTTCCTGTTTCCTGTTACAGTTAAAACAGTTGAGCAGTAAAGTACATGGTGACTGTACCCTTTGTTTGCTCTGTGGTGCTGAATGTAAACAGAATTTCTAACAACTATAGATATACTCTGTGAACTGCTAGGGAGGGCCATCTTTCTGCTACATACATGGCTTAATGTATTCCACACTCAGTTTAGGCCACTATTATAAAGTAATAGTCCAAGGGATGTGGGGCCTCAGTGGCTAAGAAGCTGAGCAGTTCGGCGGTTCGAATCCCTACTGCCACGTAATAGAGTGAGCTCCTGTTACTTGTCCCAGCTTCTGCCAACCTAGCAGTTCGAAAGCAAGTAGAAAAATAGGAACCACCTTTTGTGGGAAGGGAACAGCGTTCCGTGCGCCTTCAGCATTGAATCATGCTGGCCACATGACCACAGAGATGCCTTTGGACAGCGCTGGCTCTCGGGCTTTGAAACGGAGATGAGCACTGCCCCCTAGAGTCGGGAACAACTAGCACATATGTGCGAGGGGAACCTTTACCAAAGTAATAGTGATATGCTACTTTCACATTATTTGGGGGTTAAAACACTCTATTTTCACAGGGTTTTCACCACCAATGTATTGAGGATGATGTCCCTGACACCCTCCCACATGGCAGTCCCAGATTCAACTAATAACATTACATATCTGGTACTTTTTTTAATTATTTCAGGAGATGCGCACATTCCTGTTGAAAATTATGTAACTGGAGACCTCGGTTGGTATACCAAATTAAAGATTTCTGGCTCATAAAGAAGCATTCCACCTGCTATCCCACCTATTTTCTATGTGAAAATAAACATGAAGAATGGCTGCAGGAATTCGATATGTCGAGTCTAATAAAAAGTAAGACTGGGTGGGACATTAGCAGTCTTCCAATACTTGACTCAGCCTTCTGTCCTTCCAAGGTCATAAAATGAGGAGCCAGATTGTTGGGGGTACTATTAGTTATTAGTTAGTTCCTCTAACCCCCATACCTTATACCTTAAGCTGCCTACCGTGGACCTTATGCATTTCTTAAGAGGTCCCTAAGGGGGCGTGCATAAGCACAACAGTGTGCCTACCGTCCCTGTCCTACTCTTCCCAATGATGTGTACTCTTTTTATCTGTTTATGGCTATATTTTACTTATTTATATCCATTTACTTGTGCCATTTTTCATGTGTCCATGTCTATGTCTATACTGATACTTGCACTGATATTGTGCAGTATCCTTCCCCTGGAGTGGGGAGGGAATGGGGATTTTGCAGTCTCCTTCCCCTGGAGTGGGGAGGGAATGGGGATTTTGCAGTATCCTTCCCCTGGAGTGGGGAGGGAATGGGGATTTTGCAGTATCCTTCCCCTGGAGTGGGGAGGGAATGGGGATTTTGCAGTATCCTTCCCCTGGAGTGGGGAGGGAATGGGGATTTTGCAGTCTCCTTCCCCTGGAGTGGGGAGGGAATGGGGATTTTGCAGTATCCTTCCCCTGGAGTGGGGAGGGAATGGGGATTTTGCAGTATCCTTCCCCTGGAGTGGGGAGGGAATGGGGATTTTGCAGTATCCTTCCCTGGACTGGGGAGGGAATGGAGATTTTGCAGTATCCTTCCCCTGGAGTGGGGAGGGAATGGGGATTTTGCAGTATCCTTCCCCTGGAGTGGAGAGGGAATTGCGGTTTTGCAGTATCCTTCCCCTGGAGTGGAGAGGGAATTGCGGTTTTGCAGTATCCTTCCCCTGGAGTGGAGAGGGAATGGGGATTTTGCAGTATCCTTCTCCTGGAGTGGGGAGGGAATGGGGATTTTGCAGTATCCTTCCCCTGGAGTGGGGAGGAGATGGAGATTTTGCAGTATCCTTCCCCTGGAGTGGGGAGGGAATGGGGATTTTGCAGTATCCTTCCCCTGCCATGCCCACCAAGCCATGCCCACAGAACTGATAGTAAAAAAAAAAAAAATGAATTTCACCACTAAGTTAAACCAAAGAGTACGTAGAAATATTAACAGTTGCGAACACTCACCAGAGAGTTCAGGGCACGAACAGAAAATCAGAATAATGAGCAGTTAAGGATGTGGAATATGAGTTCCAAACGATGAGTAGAAAACGTCCCCCCCCTTCAGCTCAGACACATTATCAATGACATTTTTTTTTTAAAAAAGCATTTATTTTCTTTATTAAGCCTCCATTATGTGCAACCTCGGCCAATCCACGCCCCGCGGTGAGAAAGGACGTTCCTGCTGGCCTTTGACGCTGTGAGGCATCCCTTACCCTAGAATTTCCAGATATAAACTATAATCAACTTTAACAGCCATCATCGGTTCGAAAAACCTTCTTGTCACTCACGTCATGTGACAAGCGGGGTGCATGGCTTGCTTTCTGTAAATGCCTATTATCACCACGCTAATAATTTGTGAAAATGTCATCAACTTAAATCTGGAGGGTGTGTGTGTGTGTGTGTGTGTGAATAAGCAATTTGAGACTGCCTGGGCAGAAGGAAATATGCCGATTTAGATAATCTTTTCCCCCACATCAACGAAAAATAGAAAAGTCATTGCTTCCAATCAAAGCTGAAGCAATTTGTGTGTGTGTGTGTGTGTGTGTGTGTGTGTGTGTGTGTGTGTGTGTGTAGAGATAGATAGGTAGAAAGCCGGTGGTAGATTTTTGAGGGACTTCGGAGAGATACCGTATTTTATGGAGTATAAGATGCACCTTCCCCCCCTAAAAGAGGGTAAAAATTTGGGTGCGTCTTATACACTGAATGTAGCCCCATCCACCCTTCGGCCTCTGCCTCCCAGCAATTTGCCTCCTTGCAGCAAACGGGGAAAATGGGGCTTGCGGAGGCTGCAATAGGCTATGGCAATCCCGGCAGCCTGAAACAGCTGATGATCGGGAGGCCCCTGCTGAAACTGAAAGTGAAACTGGCTATTTGCTGCAAAGAGGCGAATGGCTGGGAGGCAGAGTCAGATTTTTTTTTCTTGTGCTAATCGGGCTGTTTGCTGCAATGAGGTAAGCCAATAACTATAAATGCCGATAGAATGTTCGAATGATTAGACTTATTTTTTTAAAGACTGCTTTATTATTGTTCTGGACAGCTTAACAAAGTGAAGAAGCTTTTTAAAATAAATGCTTGATCCGAAGAGGCCCAGTGCTATTGCATCTTCTTTTAAATAGCGGAGAATAACGTATACTTCCAGAAAGCCACATCAATTTTAACAGCATCCGTTCCACTATATTCTGAACGGTAATACCACAAACAGCGTATATTGTCTGTACTGTTTGCTGTTTGTTGCAAGGAGGCAAATTTCTGGGAGGCAGATATTTTCCCCTGGTTTTCCTCCCCAAAAGCTAGGTGCGTCTTATACTTCAGAGCGTCTTATACTCTGAAAAATACGGTAGTTATGTTAAACCTGGAAGAACCACTGAGTTTTTCTAAGAAGCATCTTCCAACCACCCAACTTATACTTGAGAGACCGCCTGCTGCCAATTACCTCCCACAGACCCATTAGATCTCACAGGGTTGGCCTCCTCCGGGTTCCATCTACTAGCCAATGCCATCTGGCTACTACCCGGGGGAGGGCCTTCTCTGTGGCGGCTCCGGCCCTCTGGAATGAGCTCCCCGCAGGGATTCAGACCCTCACCTCTCTCCAGGCCTTCCGAAAAGCCGTCAAAACCTGGCTTTGCCGGCAGGCCTGGGGGTGATGAGTTCCCTTCCCCTCTCGACTTGTATGATTGTGTGACTTTTGCTTATTTTAATTATTTGTATTTCGTTTTATGTTCCCCTTTTTCCCCTTTTGAATTGTTTGCCGCCCTGAGTCCTTCCGGAGAAGGGCGACATATAAATAATAAAATTCAATTCAATTCCATTCAAGTTTATTAGCAAACTCTGTTGAAAGCTGGCTAATCAAAACCTCACCCTAGACCGAAAGTTCTGTTCAGAATGCCCAAATCGCCCGAGGAGGTTACGAGAAACTCAACACACGCCTTGTTAATGCAACACGAACAACATTTGCCACTCAATAAGGTAGAACCGATATTTGCCGTGAATTTCTGATTATTCCACGCTGAAAGAAAGAAAAAGAAAAAAGCTTTCCTTCTCCAGCATTTTGCAACCCTCGTAGCTTTCATCCCCTCCGCTTCCCGCCGCGGCGATAAATGGGGGTCAAATGGAAGAGAGAGCAGGAAGAAGAGCAAAATAACGAGGAAAAATAAAGGGACTCAGCAGGCAGAGCTGGGGAAGGAACGAAGAGAAAACACAGTGAGCTTTCAACGTCTAATGGGTTCCGTTTGATGCAAGACAAGAGGCCCTTCCGTAAAAGGTTGAGCGTTACTGAATCAATAGCAAGAGGGAGAGGAGGAAAATCCAATCCCCAGAAAGGTTGCAAACAAGGGTTCTGCTCACCGCAGGGCGCGTAGACTTTGGCCTTGAAAAGCAAACGGAGAATAGCAATAGCAATAGCAGTTAGACTTATATACCGCTTCATAGGGCTTTCAGCCCTCTCTAAGCGGTTTACAGAGTCAGCATATCGCCCCCAACAACAATCTGGGTCCTCATTTCACCCACCTCGGAAGGATGGAAGGCTGAGTCAACCTTGAGCCAGTGAGATTTGAATCGCTGAACTGCAGATAGCAGTCAGCTGAAGTGGCCTGCAGTACTGCACCCTAACCACTGCGCCACCTCGTCTCTGAAATAAATCCGGAGAAGGTTTTCCAGGACGAGGGGGAATCCTGGCCTGTTGGTGGAATTGGGTTAGCACTCCCAAGCGAGGGGATTGACCCTGAGGAAGGTGGTACCTGTAATGCGAGGTTGAAATTGAGGGTCCTTGGGGCGGGGGGGGTGGGGGGGTCTCTGAGCTTGGTTGCTTTCCTACAGACGTTTCATGACCCAACTGGGTAACAGCATCAGTGCTAAAAGGGAGGAGCAGGAAGGAAGAGGAGGACCGTGGGGTCCTTGGTGCTCTCTGAGCTTGGTGGCTTTCTTGCAGGCATTTCGTGGCCGAAGTAGGTGACATCATCAGTGCTAGAAGAGAGGGGGTTTATGGAGAGGAGGAGGAGGAGGGAGGGGGAGGGAGCAAGGAGGAGGAAGAGGAGGAAAACCAAGGAGTATTTGATGCTCTTTGAACTTCCTTGCTTTCCTGCAGAGGTCTCATTACCTAACTAGGTAATATCATCAATGCTAGAAGGGAGTGGCATTTATGGAGAGGAGGAGGGGGAGGGAGGGAGGGAGGGAGGAGGAGGAGGAGGAGGAGGAAAACCAAGGATATTTGATGCTCTTTGAGCTCCGTTGCTTTCCTGCAGATGTTTCATTACCTAACTAGGTAACATCATCGAATGCTAGAAGGGAGTGGCGTTTATGGAGAGGAGGGGGAGGAGGAGGAAGAAGAAGAAGAAGAGGAGGAGGAGGAAGAGAAGAAAGAGAAGGAGGAGGAGGAGGAAGAAGAAGAAGAGGAAGAGGAGGAGAGGAGGAGGAAGAGGAGGACGAGGAGAAGGAGGAGGAAGAGGAAGAAGAAGAAGAAGAAGAAGAAGAGGAGGAGGAGGAGGAGAAGGAGGAAGAGGAGGAGGAGGAGGAAGAGGAGGAGGAGGAGGAAAAGGAGGGGGAGGAGGAGGAAAAGGAAGAGGAAGAGGAGGAAGAGGAGAAGGAGGAGGAGGAAGAAGAGGAGGTGGTGGAGGAGGAGGAGGTGGTGGTGGAGGAGGAGGAGGTGTTGGAGGAGAAGCAGAAGAAGAGGAAGAGGAAAGGAGGAGGAAGAAGAAGAAGAGGAAGAGGAGAGGAGGAGGAAGAGGAGGACGAGTAGAAGGAGGAGGAGGAAGAGGAAGAAGAAGAAGAAGAAGAAAAAGAGGAGGAGGAGGAGGAAGAAGAGGAAGAGGAAGAGGAGGAAAAGGAGGAGGAGGAAGAAGAAGAAGAGGAGGAGGAGGAAGAGGAGAAGGAGGAGGAGGAGGAATAAGAAGAGGAGGAGGAGGTGGTAGAGGAGGAGGAGGAGAAGGAGAAGAAGAGGAGGAGGAGGAGGAGGAAAACCAAGGATCTTTAATACTATTTGAGCTTCGTTGCTTTCTTGCAGATATTTCCTTACCTAAACTAGTTAGCCTCATCAGTGATAGCAGGGACTCCCTACTAGCCCTGATAGTGTTAGCTAGTTGGGCAATGAAACACCTTCAAGAAAAACAATCCAACTCACGAGAGCATCGAAGATTCATCCTTCATCCTTAAAATGTGTTTAATATTAACGCTGTTAATATTGTTCGAAAGTGCTGCGATTGTTTCTCGGATGATGGACAAGCTTCTCCTCTGAGCAAGACAAAGTGTGAGCTATTTAACTTTCTCAGTTGTCACTTACGCTAGAATTATGACGAATGGAACTAATGGGGGGCCTTGTTTTAAATGGAAACTGCTTGGATTCGGAGCAATCTTTCCGGACTGGATTGAGTTCGGTCAGCTAATTGGAGTATTGCCAAGTGGGGAAAGTTGCTCCAAATCTCCCAGGCATTTTTTTTTTAAAGCAATGGAGCTGAAAAATAATAAATAACTTTGGCAGTTAAATAATAATTTTTTTGCATATCCCTACTGCCCTCTTGTGGCAGAGACAGCAAATTGCATCCGACAGCCCGCACAGCTTATATTTAAAATGTTCCTTAGCTCTGATTATGGAAATGATCCTCGACTTACGACCACAATTGATCCCCAGATTTCTAATCATGACCCTCAACAGCATCAGAAAAAAAAGTGATTTGTGGTGTGGCTCTTTATCACACTTTGCAGCATTCCCCATTATGGTCAGGTGATTTCAAATTCAGACGCTTGGCAACTGACTCATACTTATGACGGTTGCATTGTCCCTCGGGGGGGGTCACATGATCCCTTTTGCGACCTTCTAACGAGCAAAGTCAATGGGGGAATCCAGATTCACTTAACAACCGGGTTACTAACTTTATCAACTGCCATGATTCGCTTAACAACTGTGGAAAGAAAGGCCGGAAAATGGGACAAAAGTCACTTAAAAAAAACCTTTCACTTAAACAACATCAATTTGGGGCTCCATGGCGGCCGTAAGTCGAGGACTACCCATAGTTCTTAACTTACGGCCGTTTATAGAGGGAGCCTTCAAAGTCACCAGTGATTCTCTGACCCTTTTTACACACTTAAAATTATCTCAGCATTCCCCATGGTCACGTCACTCAACAAATGCCCCACTTAGCGACGGAGGTTTGGGGCTCCAAAGTGGCAAGCAGACCCATGTCACCAGTCACATGCAGCATTGCCCGCTCCTCTCCCCGGTTTCTGGCATGCAGGCGGCAATCAGCTGCCCTTCGTGTGTGTGGCAGTGCCAGAAAGCGGAAGAGCTGGTCTTCCGTTTTCTGGCGTGAGAATGCATGCTGGCCAGCTGATTAGCACTTCCAGAAACTGGAAGACTTGCGTGCCGGAAACCTGCGTGCATTTTCTGGCCCGCACATGCCCCCTGGGCAGCTTCTCTTCCTAGTCGCGGCCCAGATAAGCATGAAGCATGTGCTGTGCTTTCTATTCGGCACTCGGTGCTGAAAAGGTTCTCCATCACTGCCCTGCAGGCTAATCAATAAAGCCATCATCATCATCACCGCGTTTTAATCCTCGGTTGGTAAAATTCCCTGGTCTTTTCCTTTTTTTCCTCTCCCCCTGGTTGATTTTGTTGCGCACGAGTGTATGTGTGTTATTCGCAAACCCGGGGAGGTGAGGGCAAAGATTGTCAAGCGTCTGACAATTTCCCAGGGCTTTAAGATTTAATATTTCATCCGTAGGTTAGCGGAAAGGAGGACCTGCTGAGATAAGATTCATTTCCTTCGCCGTTGTGTGACACACAGACGCACACAAACAGATGTTCTCCCTCACCCCTCTGACCTCCTTTGGAGATAAACAGCCTTTCTGATACGCTTATTGATCAGAGGAAGCCAGTTTCCTAGGAAATAAGCAACAGGTGAGGTGCAAGAGTTAAGGGTGTGGAGAGAAAAACATATGAAGAACGGTTGCAGGAACTCGATGTGGCCAGTCTAGAGAAAAGAAGGACTAAGGGGGGGGGGGGGGGGACAAGATAGCAGCCTTCCAATATTTGAGGAGCTACCACTATCTAATAAAGTGAAATTCAGTGGTGAAAAGAGTCAGGTTCTACATTCAGGCAAGAAAAACGAAATGCACAGGTACAGTATAGGTGGTACCTTGCTCAATAGTAGTAACTGTGAGAGGGATCTTGGAGTCCTAGTGGACAAGCATTTAAATGTGAGCCAGCCGTGTGCAGCAGCTGCCAAAAAAGCCAACACAGTTCTAGGCTGCATCAACAGAGGGATAGAATCAAGGTCACGGGAAGGGTTAATACCACTTTATAAGGCCTTGGGAAGGCCACACTTGGAATATTTGCATTCAGTTTTGGTCGCCACGATGTAGAAAAGATGTGGAGACTCTGGAAAGAGGGCAGAGAAGAGCAACAAAGATGATTAGGGGACTGGAGGCTAAAACATACGAGGAACGGTTGCAGGAACTGGGAATGTCTGGTTTAATGAAAAGAAGGAGTAGGGGAGACATGATAGCAGTCTTCCAATATCTCCGAGGTTGCCCCAAAGAAGAGGGAGTCAAGCTATTCTCCAAAGCACCTGAGGGCAGAACAAGAAGCAATGGGTGGAAATTAATCAAGGACAGAAGCAACCTGGAATTAAGGAGGAATTTCCTGACAGTGAGAACAATTCATCAGTGGAACTCCCTGCCTCCAGAGGTTGTGAATGCCCCAACACTGGAAGTCTTTAAGAAGATGTTGGATAGCCATTTGTCTGAAACGGTATAGGGTTTCCTGCCTAGGCAGGGGGTTGGACTAGAAGACCTCCAAGATCCCTTCCAACTCTGCTATTGTATTGTATTATTGTAAAAATTATAAAATCAATGCACTTTTCTGAAATCCAAGCAGGCTGTTGCAAGAAAAGAATAAGAACCAGCTGTGATTGATTGATAAATAAGTGATTAAAAGTTCTAATTTTCAGTGTAATTACAGTAATTAGGAAATTGGGGAAAATATTAGAATAGAATAGAATAGAATAGAATAGAATAGAATAGAATAACAGGGACCTTAGAGGTTTTCTTGTCCCCCTGCTTAGGCATGAAACCCAACACCTCTAGACAAATGGGTATCCAACATCTTCTTTAAAACTTCCAGTGTTGGAGCATTCATAACAGTGGTGGGATTCAAATCATTTAACAACTGGTTCTCTGCCCTAATGACCATCTGGGTAGGTGGGGCTCGGTGGCCATGTGACTGGGTGGGTGTGGCCAACTCAATGTCAGTCATGTTGATGGGCGCTTCGCCTTAGCTGTTGCAATGTAATAAGGGTTAACCAGAGAGGCAGTTTCTGTAAGCAGGGCAATAAAGATGAGGCTAGAAACAACACCAGAATGTTTCCTTCCTGCCTTCCTTACAGGATTAGCCCTGTAAAGTGGGGGGAAACGCGAAAGGAGATTTATTCCAACCTGGGGAAAGTTACCAGAACAATGAAATTAAAAGGGAGAAAAAAAAGAGTGGGAAGAAAAAATATAGGAATTGGAAAAAGAAGAAAAAGAAGAAGCTAGATGATTGCAATAGTTAGCAATAGTTAGACTTATATACCGCCTCACAGGGCTTTCAGCCCTCTCTAAGCGGTTTACAGAGTCAGCATATTGCCCCCAACAACAATCCGGGTCCTCATTTCACCCACCTCGGAAGGATGGAAGGCTGAGTCAACCCTGAGCCGGTGAGATTTGAACAGCCGAACTGCAGAACTGCAGTCAGCTGAAGTAGCCTGCAGTGCTGCACTCTAACCACTGCGCCACCTTGGATGGAAAGAAGAGAATTTAAAAGAAGTGGAATCTTTGAGAGAAGAAGAGAAAATGGTTAGAAAAGGAGGAAGGGAAAGAAAAGGATTTCCTAGTAGAAAAAAAAACTGAGATGTGTTAATATTGTTAATGGCACGTAGCTAATCATGATGTGAGCGAACCATAGTAACATTATTAATTGTGGATAACTAACTAAGTGAAACGCTTATTATATAAAATTGATTTTGAGGATGTATGCTAACGACAGCGAAATAGAATAACAGATGGAAATGAAATGATGCATTGGGTTAACTTTGGGGGCAATGATGATAACTGTTTATGTACTAAGAAGAAATTAAATTTAAGACGGAGGATATGGAAATGAAATAATATGGCTGAAATTAGACATGGAAATGTGATGTAAAATGAACTATGTACATGAGAAGATTGTTTATAAAAGAATTTTAAATCTGCAACAACAACACACACAAAAACTTTGTTTTTTAAAAAAAAGGAAGATCTCTTCCAACAATCGATTCTCCAAACAGCTTAGAAAGTTAACAACCGGTTCTCCCGAATAGGTGCGAACTGGCTGAATCCCACCACTGGTTACCACAAAGAAGTGGGAGGTCAAGCTATTCTCCAAAGCACCTGAAGGCAGGATGAGAAGCAACACATGGAAACCTGTTCTGACCCCCCCCCCCGTTCCACACCAAATCACTCCAAGCCAAAGATACTTTACGGAATTCATTAAGAGACAGACAGGTCCTTGGCAGCAAACCAGCACAGATAAGCCTTGGCAGCAATCCAGCCTGCCAAGCTCACAATACTGTTCTCCAACATTAGTTCCTGCGTTGACTTCTGCAAAAGGGGTGTGTGCACAAGCAGTCCTTTTTATAGTCTTGAGAGGAGCCTAATGACCACCAGCTGAGTGCAATTACCTCCTGTAACTGCGTAATTGTTCCTTATGCCTATTAGCTCTCCGGTGCTGGGCATCTAGGAACAACTCCCTTGTCTCCTCCCCACTGGTCCAAGGCTCAGGCGCCTCCAGGTGGCCAACCAGCCTCTCTGCGCCCTACTCGGAGTCGGAACCCTGTACAGGGTCCGCCACATCCTCCAGAGCCGACTCATAGGGCCTCTCACTGTTGGAGTCTGGTGGCAGCTCCAACGGCTCCTGCTGGGCCACAACAGAAACCCATCAAGGAGAGAAGCAACCTGGAATTAAGGAGAAACTTCCCAACAGGGAGGACAATTAACCAGAGGAACAACTTGCCACCAGAAGTTGTAGGTGCTTCATCACTGGAGGTGTTGCAGCAGATTTGAGGTTTGCAATCTACTTACGAAAGACAAGGAGCCAAGACCACAAAGGTTCCGAGAGAAGACAGGTTTATTGGACGCGTCCAGAGTTCAGTGGGATTGACACCAAGACTGAACTGCCAGGGTTCAGAGATGAATAGCTGTGGCAGAGGAGAGGAGACCAATGGAAATCTATGGGCTGGTCCTTGGTATGGAAGAGCCACCGCTGCTAGCAAAGCCCCACGCTAGCTCTGGGGATAAAAGGCAGGCGGCGGAGATGAATAGATGGGGCAAACAACTCTTCCCGCTGGATGGACTTGTTAGCCTGCGGTGAGAGAGACCATTTTTCCCGGGGCTCCCGGCGTTCCTCATAAAGGAATCTTTGGGTTCACTTCAGAAGGTTTGTCATGTTTGGGGAGCTGGGTCCCCACTGGCTGTGGGGAACCACAGGTACCTAGGCTCAATCCTTTCCTGATTGCAACGTGACCCGTGCAGGTGTTTGAGTTCATTTCAGAGGGCTTGTGGTGTTTGGGGAGCTGGGTCACAACAAACCTCCAGGGTCCCCTGTGCTTTATTCTGACTGAGTGTTTGATTAAAATGAATTTTCCCTCATTGAAATGGGAAGGCTATTTAATTAGATGCATCCAGACAAAGCAGTAGCAAGCAGTGGAAAAAAAAAAAGGATTTTAGCATCTGCCCCTCACAGATTAATCTCTAGCATCTCTAGCATCTCCTCTTGGATGACTGGCAGCATCCCTTCCTTAATCCAGGCACAGAGATAAGCCAATTTATTTGATTGTGCAGTGGATAACGCTTTATGAATGTATGATGGCTGCACACGCAGCTCATAAACCAGCGAGGTCTTGGCTTGGCACTCCTAATTGTGTTTGTATCCGAAAACAAGTTCTCCGCTTTGCTCTCAGCTTAATGACTTTTCCCCACCACCACCACCACCACTCCTCCCAGCATTAAATGTATTTGAATAATCATAAATTGCGCCCAGGGTAATAGGAGGGGAGAGGCGACGAAATTATCCAAATGGAAAATGTCTCAGAGCCTAAAGCTATCCGTTATTTGGGTACGCGAGGGATGATTAAATCAGAACTAAATCAGGTCTGTCCTGAAAATAATCAGATGGCCTCTAGTTGGCAGCAAAGAGTTAGGGGTTTTTTTTCTCCCCAATGTCTTGGTGTCGCCCTCTAATGGCCCTTGGGAATTTTGCGGGCCCAATATAGCAATAGCAATAGCAGTAGACTTATATACCGCTTCATAGGCCTTTCAGGCCTCTCTAAGCGGTTTACAGAGAGTCAGCATATTGCCCCCAACAATCTGAGTCCTCATTTTACCCACCTCGGAAGGATGGAAGGCTGAGTCAACCCTGAGCCGGTGAGATTTGAACCGCTGACCTGCTGATCTAGCAGTAGCCTGCAGTGCTGCATTTAACCACTGCGCCACCTTGGCTCTGTGTTAGCCTTGTATAAGAGTGATGCAAAAATGGCTCTGGAAAGTTCTATTGGCTGTTAAGTGAATCTTGCTCTATTTTAACACCTTCCTGGCCATCGTCGTTAAGGGAATCACTGCAGGAACATGGTTGCTAAGTGAATCTGGCTTCCCCTTTGACGTTGCTTGTCAGAATGTCATAAGCGTTGATCATAGGATTCCAGGAACTGGTTCATCCTCCCCCAAGCTAACATCTAGAGAGGTATTTAGGGAAGCATCTGAGGAAATCATCATGGATACCTAGATCTATATTTTTCTCCAGTTTACAACTAAAGGTAAAGGCTCTCCTCGCATATATGTGCTAGCCATTCCTGACTCTAGGGGGTGGTGCTCATCTCTGTTTCAAAGCCTAAGAGCCAGCGCTGTCCGAAGACGTCTCCGTGGTCATGTGGCCGGCATGACTCAACGCCAAATGCGCATGGAACGCTGTTACCTTCCCACCAAAGGTGGTCCCTATTTCTCTACTTGCATTTTTTTTACATGCTTTCAAACTGCTAAATTGGCAGGAACTGGGACAAGGAACGGGAGCTCACTCCATTACGCGGCGCTAGGGATTCGAACCGCCAAACTGCCGATCTTTCTGATCGACAAGCTCAGCTACTTTGTCACTGAGTGACTTGCATTATTACAGGACTAATACAGTATCATGGCCATCCCATAATTCCAGAAAAGAATATTGGTTAGGAAAGGGGAGTGTTTTGGCAGGAGATATATGTTAATAACAACAACAACAACAACAACAACAATAATAACCATTTCCATCACAACAAGCAAAGTAGTAAATAATATCTCGCCTACATGGGCCTTTAGAGTTTCAAATCATCTTTTCCCCATTAAACAAAGAATTAAAAGGAGGCAAATCAAGTTCACGGTGAAACATCACGGAGATATCAACAATTACCTCTCCTGGCTTGTTCCAGCTCGCTCTTCTCTGCTTGGATTCTTTCTCACTTTCCCCTGAAATAAATCTGTTATTTTTCATGGTTAATGGAGTGGCAAGGTTTCCTGAGACCTCCTTCTTATTGGTTTGACCTCCAGTCCTGTCCCTGCATTTTTCTGCCTCGATTAAGAACTGGACGGTGGTGGAAACACTCCTTCACGACAAAGGTTTGAGGCACAAACGTTGATTTTTTTTTCAACCTAATATTCGGTTTTGATGAAAAAAAGAGACTTCTCATCCTTTCAATTAAAATCTGGTGAGCATCTCACACCTCACTTTGTGGGGGCAAAGTCACATCCTGAAGCACCCCACCACAATTTCAAGCGGGAGCTCACAAAAAAAAGGATATTCTTTTGCATTATGCAGCAATCAATCAGTAGGAATAGAATAGAATAGAATAGAACAGAACAGAACAGGAGTGGAGCAGAGTAGAATAGAGTAGAATAGAGTAGAATAGTAGAAGGGAAGGGAAGAATGGAAGGGAAGGGACGGGAAGATAAAATGGAATAGAATAGAATAGAATAGAATAGAATAGAATAGAATAGAATAGAATAGAATAGAGAATGGAATGGAATGGAATAGAATAGAGCAGAACAGAACAGAACAGGAGTGGAGTAGAGTAGACTAGAGTAGAGTAGAATAGTAGAAGGGAAGGGAAGAATGGAAGGGAAGGGACGGGACGGGAAGAGAAAATGGAATGGAATGGAATGGAATACAATAGAACAGAATAGAAAATGGAATGAAATGGAATAGGATAGGATAGGATAGGATAGAATAGAATAGAATAGAACAGGAGTGGAATGGAGTGGAGTGGAGTGAAGTGAGTGGAGTGGAGTGGAGTGGAGTGGAGTGGAGTGGAGTGGAGTGGAGTGGAGTAGAGTAGAGTAGAGTAGAGTAGAGTAGAGTAGAGTAGAGTAGAGTAGAGTAGAGTAGAGTAGAGTAGAGTAGAGTAGAGTAGAGTAGAGTAATAGAATGGAATGGAAGGGAAGGGAAAGGAAGGGAAGGGAACGGAAGAATGGAAGGGAAGAATGGAGGGACGGGAAGAGAAAATGGAATGGAATGAAATAGAATAGAATAGAATAGAATAGAAAAGAGAATGGAATGGAATGGAATGGAATAGGATAGGATAGGATAGGATAGGATAGAATAGAATAGAACAGAATAGAATAGAACAGGAGTGGAGTGGAGTGGAGTGGAGTGGAGTGGAGTGGAGTGGAGTGGAGTGGAGTGGAGTGGAGTAGAGTAGAGTAGAGTAGAGTAGAGTAGAGTAGAGTAGAGTAGAGCAGAGCAGTGTTTTTCAACCACTGTGCCGTGGCACACTAGTGTGCCGTGACATAGTGTAAGGTGTGCCGTGGGAAAATTACTTTATATATAGTCAATATAGGCACAGAGTTAAATTTTTTAAACATTTTCTAATGGTGGTGTGCCTCGTGATTTTTTTCATGAAAAAAGTGTGCCTTTGCACAAAAAAGGTTGAAAAACACTGGAGTAGAGTAGAGTAATAGAATGGAAGGGAAGGGAAGGAAAGAATGGAAGGGAAGAATGGAGGGACGGGAAGAGAAAATGGAATAGAATATAATAGAATAGAATAGAATAATAGAGTGGGAAGGGACCTTGGAGGTCTTCTAATCCAACCCCATTAGTTAACCACCTAACTGTTGATCCAACCTGAAGACTACCTGTATCATCAATCTTCCATTGCTTTTCTCTACATCCGTCCGTGTTAAAATCAGCCATTTCTAGTTCTCCTTCTAACCCCTGTTAATTCTCCCAGAATTACAGATAGTCCTCGACTTACGACCACATCTGGGCCCCAAATTCTGGTTGCAAATCATTGGAAAAGTATTATGTCTGTTGCAGAGGTGGTATTCTACCAGTTCGGACTGGATTGCCGGAACCAGTCGTGGAAATCACTGTCGGCTCCACCCAGGGTGGGTTCCAGCTGCTGCTACTTCCAGTTTATTCCTGGGACGCACAGTACGCACCCGTGCACATGCGCACTACTAAAAAAGCAAGCAAGAAAAAAAACACCAAGAAAACTGGTTTGAGGGGATCGCACGAACCGGACCGAACTGGTAGGAACCCATCTCTGGCTCTACCCACCGGCATCCGGTTCTATGGCATCCCATTTAGGCCCTTTTTTTCCCGCGCATGCGCAGAAGGACCTGGTGGCCGACATGAGCACAGCAAACACGAGTGCACTCCCATTTTGCAAACTGGTAGGGGGAAGGAAGCGTATAGCACCCCTGATCTGTTAGGACTCAGTTTTAATCCAAGATCTTTTGATCCAGAGGGAGCCCTTTGCATTTCTCGGCTGCAGATTTGGTCAGGAAAGAAAGATTTGGGCCCTATTCAAGGAAGAGCCGAGGTGGCGCAGTGGTTAAATGCAGCACTGCAGGCCACTTCAGCTGACTGCAGTTCTGCAGTTCAGCTGTTCAAATCTCACCGGCTCAAGGTTGACTCAGCCTTCCATCCTTCCGAGGTGGGTAAAATGAGGACCCGGATTGTTGTTGGGGGCAATATGCTGACTCTGTAAACCGCTTAGAGAGGGCTGAAAACCCTATGAAGCGGTATATAAGTCTAACTGCTATTGCTATCTATCTATCTATCTATCTATCTATCTATCTATATCTATCTCTCCCTCCCTCCCTCTCTCTATATCTATCTCTCGCTCTCTCTATATCTATCTATCTATCTATCTATCTATCTATCTATCTATCTATCTATCTATCTATCTATCTATCTATTCTATCTATATCTATCTATATCTATCGCTCCCTCCCTCCCTCTCTCTATATCTATCTCTCCCTCTCTCTATATCTATCTATCTATCTATCTATCTATCTATCTATCTATCTATCTATCTATCTATCATCTATCTATCTATCTATCTATCTATCTATCTATCTATCATCTATCTATCTATCTATCTATCTATCTATCTATCTATCTATCTATCTATCTATCTAGGTGAAATGAGGACCCAGACTGTGGGGGGTGATATGCTGACTCTGTAAACCGCTTAGAGAGGGCTGAAAGCCCTATGAAGCGGTATATAAGTCTAACTGGTATTGCTATTGCTATAAAACCCCTCCCTGCATTTTCCGAGAAGGCCACTGTTCTGAGAACTCAGCTCTGAGTTCATCCCATCCTTTCTCTCTGCAGCGGAACTATCTGGGTCACGCCAGAGGTAATTAAATTTCACATTTCACACCCTCCGTAGGTTTCTAATGGCCTTAATTTCGAGCAGATCAATAGCAAGAGGGGAAACTTGCTCGTAGCACTTTAGAAGTTTCACTTGAAAGCATGACAAATGGCCTTTGCGTCCACACCTTCCAGTCCGAGCGAGACACGAAACAGCCGGGCTCAGCATTTTGAGTTGCTCTTTAAATGATATATTTATATATATATATATATGGAAAATAAAACTCAGAAGAACAAAGGAAAGGTGAAGCCATTCATTCTCCTGCCAACATCTTGGTCACCACACAAGATGCCGAGACTCTAGAAAAGGCGGAGAGAAGAGCAACCAGGAGGATGAGGGGACCGGAGGTTCAAAGATACGATGAACGGTTGCAGGAACTGGGCCTGGCTAGTCTAGGGGAGAGAAGGATCAAGCAAGAGGCCCATAAACCAGCCGGCCAGCAGGAGGCACGCATTCATGCGCGATGGAGCTGACGGCTCGCGTGCCAACAGAGAAAGTCAGCATGCCACCGGTGGCACCTATGCACATACGCTCCCCATCATGGAGTTAGGGGCCTCTTCGTCTGACCGTTCGCTTGTGTTCTTATAATTTGATGGTTAGCTTTCTCCCCATCTGAAGAGCCGAGGTGGCGCAGTGGTTAGGGTGCAGTACTGCAGGCCACTTCAGCTGACTGCTTATCTGCAGTTCAGCGGTTCTAATCTCCCCGGCTCAAGGTTGACTCAGCCTTCCATCCTTCCGAGGTGGGTGAAATGAGGACCCAGACTGTGGGGGGCGATATGCTGACTCTGTAAAGCGCTTAGAGAGGGCTGAAAGCCCTATGAAGCGGTATATAAGTCTAACTGCTATTGCTATTGCTATCTGTCTTACATAGTCACAGGGGCAATCCTCGCAGAGGATCTGGTCAGGGTTGGATTCCGGCTTCATTTACTGACGGTTCACTCAGGGACGCATGTGCAGAAGCAAAAAACAAAATGGTGGCACCTATGGCGCCGCAGAGAGAACCAGTTCGAGAGCGGGTCCCGACGAGTTACTACCTACTCGGCTGAACCAGGCTGAACTGGTAGGAACCCACCTCTGAGTCCGATAGATTACATTGGAAGCGTCTCCTGCCTCCAAACGATCTCTACAACGCAAAGTTTTTGTCCGCGGACATCTTGGTGAAAACCACAGAAGTTCCTGAGAAGTTCTTCAGGTATAAATCTCCTCTCTCTTAAATATTCGCTCCTGTTTGTTCGGCCTTGGAAATTCTCTTCTCGGTCCTAGGCAAATACATGGCGGTAGCGCAGTGGTTAGGGTGCAGCACTGCAGGCCACTTCAGCTGACTCTGCAGTTCTGCAGTTCGGCTGTTCTAATCTCACCGGCTCAGGGTTGACTCAGGCTTCCATCCTTCCGAGGTGGGTAAAATTAGGACCCGGATTGTTGGGGGCGATATGCTGACTCTGTAAACCGCTTAGAGAGGGCTGAAAGCCCTATGAAGCGGTATATAAGTCTAACTGCTATTGCTATTGCTATATGGGGTGTTTAGGAAATTTTCCACTGTTAGTAAAGCTTGTTTTGCTTGTTGTTTTTTCTCTCTCTCTGTCTTCCGATTTGCTTTAGTATGGTTGCTCAGGCAACGTTCTCCTCCTCGTGATCTGGAAGCCAAGGTTGGATCAACATTTTCTCCTCCGCGGAAAGGAAGTTTCTTTTATGAGTTCAAGGATTTAAACACCAGGGCACCCAGCTCTGGTAAGAAGCAAATTGCGTCTACAAATCAACTACTTGGACAAGCCCGTTTGAAACTTTTCCTCCTTCTATATTTCCTCCTTCTATAAGGTGCTGACCCCGTCAAAGTCATGTATGAAATATCCTTCTTCCTGAATGCAAGAGCTGTTTTTAAAACGAGGGTCCCTTCAATTCAGTGGTTTTCCATCTGTTCATTCTCGGTCATTTATATCAGTCCATAATGCACTGGTTGCGTGCGACAATTACCGTATTTTTCGGAGTATAAGACGCACCTTTTCCCCTCCACAAAAAAGAGGGAGAAAATCTGGGTGTGTCTTATACACCGAACACAGCATTTTTGGCCTCTCAAAACGCCGCCTCATTCACAAAAATGGAGGTGCAGAGAGTTTGTGAGGCCTGCAAAGTTACTCCTGGGGTCTGGGGAGGGCAAAAATGAGAATAGCAATAGCAATAGCAGTTAGACTTATATACCGCTTCATAGGACTTCAGCCCTCTCTAAGCGGTTTACAGAGTCAGCATATCACCCCCAACAATCGGGTCCTCATTTCACCCACCTCGGAAGGATGGAAGGCTGAGTCAACCCTGAGCCGGTGAGATTTGAACAGCCGAACTGCAGAACTGCAGTCAGCTGAAGTAGCCTGCAGTGCTGCATTTAACCACTGCCGCCACCTCGGCTCAAACCGAGAAAAAAATGGGTGGTTTTTGCTTGTTCCCCGACCCCCGACCCAGTAGATATAGATGATATAGATATAGATATAGATATAGATATAGATATAGATATAGATATAGATATAGATATAGATATAGATATAGATATAGATATAGATATAGATATAGATATAGATATAGATATAGATATAGATATATAGATATATAGATATATAGATATATAGATATATAGATATATAGATATATAGATATATATATATATATATATATATATATATATATATATATATATATATAGAGAGAGAGAGAGAGAGAGAGAGAGAGAGAGAGAGAGAGAGAGAGAGAGAGAGAGAGAGAGAGAGAGAGAGAGAGAGAGAGAGAGAGAGAGAGAGAGAGAGAGAGAGAGAGAGAGATTTTTCTTCGCTTAAATGCCTTGGCCTTCCTTGCTTTTTGTTCCAAAATGAAAGATGTGCAGGATTTTCCTTCCCTCTAAACAAAGAAGGAATCAGGCGATAAAGGCTTATAAAAATTATCATATATATTAATCTTAACGCCGTTGCAGAGTCTTCTGCCAAGTTCTTAAGCTGGTTCAGTAACGGTTCTTTCTTCCCGGCGAAAATGAGAAATCTTTTTGGCTTCGGTGATTCCAAAGCGCTCGACGGGAAGAAGTTTGGCGTGCATTTGGACGGTTTGACCGGATATAGAAACCACTGAGAAAAAATGCAGCTGCTTTGTGGCAGTGCAATCTTCTAATCCATGTAAGTTCAAGGCAAGCCTACATTCTCCCTCGGCAGGAAAATAAAACTTCACCCACCCCTGGAAGAAGAAAAAATAAACAAGAATCCCAGCTCCCAATAGGAAGGCAGAGTTTTATCATTGCAAATGATATTAAAGTGTCAGTCCAGAATCTGTTTCCTCAGAAGATAAACCCATCGAGTCACCTTTAGAGCTTATCCAGATGTTCAGAAGAAGTGCTTTCCCCAAAAGGCAACTGGACTGTCTTGGGTTTATTTTCTTTGAAAATGTTTTCCCCCCCTCCCTCCCTCCCCCTCCTTCCACCCCTCTTCTTTATTTAAACTTACATTTGTATATCAGTGATTGAGTGACCTCTGTAGATGCCATATGATAGGTAGGTAGGTAGGTAGGTAGGTAGGTAGGTAGGTAGGTAGGTAGGTAGGTAGGTAGGTAGATGAGAGATGAGAGATAGATAATGATAAATAGATAGATAGATAGATAGATAGATAGATAGATAGATGGATGGATGGATGGATGGATGGATGGATGGATGGATGGATGGATGGATGGATGGATGGATGGATAGATAGATAGATAGATAGATGTAGGGAAGAAGGGAGGGAGATGAGAGAGAGGTAGGTAGGTAGGTAGGTAGGTAGGTAGGTAGGTAGGTAGGTAGATGAGAGATGAGAGATAGATAATGATAAATAGATAGATAGATAGATAGATAGATAGATAGATAGATGATGGATGGATGGATGATGGATGGATGGATGGATGGATGGATGGATGGATGGATGGATGGATGGATAGATAGATGATAGATAGATGTAGGGAAGAAGGGAGGGAGATGAGAGAGAGGTAGGTAGGTAGGTAGGTAGGTAGGTAGGTAGGTAGGTAGGTAGGTAGGTAGGTAGGTAGGTGGGTGGGTGGGTGGGTGGATGGATCGATGGATGGATGGATGGATGGATGGATAGATAAGAGATAGATAGATAGATAGATAGATAGATAGATAGATAGATAGATAGATGGATGGATGGATGGATGGATGGATGGATGGATGGATGGATGGATGGATGGATGGATAGATAGATAAGAGATAGATAGATAGATAGATAGATAGATAGATAGATAGATAGATAGATGTAGGGAGGGAGGGAGATGAGAGAGAGAGAGAGAGGTAGGTAGGAAGGTAGGAAGGTAGGTAGGTAGGTAGGTAGGTAGGTAGGTAGGTAGGTAGATAGATAGATAGATAGATAGATAGATAGATATAGATAGATATAGATAGATAGATAGATAGACAGACAGACAGACAGACAGATTATAGATAGATAGATAGATGATAGATGATAGATAGATAGATAGATAGATAGATAGATAGATAGATAGATAGATAGATAGATAGATAGAAAGATAGAGGTAGGGAAGGAGGGAGGGAGATGAGAGAGAGGTAGGTAGGTAGGTAGGTAGGTAGGTAGATAGATAGATAGATAGATAGATAGATAGATAGATAGATAGATAGATAGATACTGTAGATATAAATAGATACTGTAGATAGATAGGTAGGTAGGTAGGTAGATGATAGATAGATGAGAGAGAGAGAGAGAGAGAGAGAGAGAGAGAGAGAGAAAGCAGTAGGTAGGTAGGTAGGTAGGTAGGAAGGTAGGGGAGAGAGAGGGAAGGGAGGGAGGGAGGAGGGGAGAGAAAGAGAGCGGGGGTAGAGAGAGAGAAACAACCAAGGAAGCCTCCATTCTCTGAGCTTAGAATTCTCTCCGTAGAACAATGCTGGATTTTGATGCCACCAACTGGGCTGGGGGGGGGGGGGGGGGGGGCAAGAGGGATGCTGTGTTCTCTTCGCACGGAGACCTCCCAGCTTTTTGCATCAGGTTAAAGCTTTCCAGAGAAGCTGCTGCCTGATGCATATTTTATGTGTGTGGTATAGATTAGTCACAAGCTAGCAGCCTCGGGATGTGCCCCTCTGCTCGGTTAATAAAAGCTACACCAGCAAGACCGCATCAACTTTTTAAAAAACCTGTGTTGCTAGGCACAAAGAGCATGCATAAAATATGAGGCCGCCTTCAAGTCGTCTGGAGCCCCGGGAATTGCCGCTGTCTTTTTTTTGCACCTTCCCAGAAGACTGCTCGACACGCCTACAATTCCAGAGGCTCACCGTCTTGCAGGTAGTCCTCGACTTACGACCCTGAAGGGCCCTGGGATTTATGTTTGTGAGTCATACGTTGTGGCCCCCGTTGTGATAGGCTCGATTTTACTGATTCGTTTTGCAGCGCTCGTTAAGCAAACTCAATAACACGGACGTATCCTTCTTAGGAATACGTAAGGATGAACGGCAGCAAAACGGCCGTTAAAATGGGGTCACGCGGCTGCAGAATTCTGCAACTGGTCGTAAGGGCGGGGCGGGTTGCTAAGTGCTCTGAACATGCGGCCACACCTCCTCAAGGCGCGGTGTGTGTGCGGCCGTTGTCACTCTAGAACCAGATCGTACGTTCGCCTTGGCAGGGAATCCAGTGGTTAAGCGAGGACTATAACTGCTAAACGAGGCTGGTTTTCCTGAGCGTTTGCGCTCGACCAAAGCTCAATCCATGTCACCTGTGGTGGAGTGGAGTCTGGATTCCCAAAGGGAGGGGTGCTATTCCAGAGAAACAAGAGATGGCGAGGTTTAGATAGTTTGCTCAGGTGTTCTGACCCAGGCTTCCCAAAAGCACGAAGCCGACTCCTCGTCCCGATAAAAAAGCCTCTTTTATTTAGGTTAAAGGGAATTCCTCTGCAGCAAAGTCCAGGCCAACAATCTTTCAAGAGATTTCACAACGACAGGCCTTTATCAGGGTTGGAGAGCTGCCAGGCCGATATCTTCCAAACTCCACGCTGTAGCAGCAATTCCTTGGCAACAAGTCAGGAGCAGATCTTCACCCTAATGAATTGAACTAATTGTCTCCTGCAAACTCCACTCCCCTTTCGCTCCTCTTTTATTTCCTCTGGGAGGGGCCATTCACCGTCCACCTGTGGCTTTACTCCCGAATCGGCCCTTGTTCCTTAGCTGTTCCCTTCTCCTGGTAGCTCTGCGCATGCACACACTGGGAACAGCCTCCATCTGTTCCTCTGCCTCACTGATGTCTGACTCTGAAGGCAGCTGATAACTGTCGGACATCCCTGGTGCCATCTCTGCCTCTGACACAGAGCCAAGGGAAGGAAGGAATGGGGAAGGGAGGGAGGGCGAAGGGAGGGAGGGAGAGAGGAAAAGAAGGAACAGGGAAGGGAAGGAGGGAGGAAAGGAATCCTCCCTAGACGATCTCAGAATATATCTTTAGTGATGCAAATAGTTGCTTACAACATACTGAGCCACATCTACTGAACTCGTGGTAGAGAAAACAGTCCAGCTCTTTGCAACCCTACTTAATGTAACTAACATAGCAATAGCAGTTAGACTTATATACCGCTTCATAGGGCTTTCAGCCCTCTCTAAGCGGTTTACAGAGTCAGCATATTGCCCCCAACAACAATCCGGGTCCTCATTTTACCCACCTGGGAAGGACGGAAGGCTGAGTCGACCCTGAGCCGGTGAGATTAGAACCGCCGAACTGCCGAACTAGCAGTCAGCTGAAGTAGCCTGCAGTGCTGCACTCTAACCACTGTGCCACCTCGGCTCTCATAACTGGAGGTAGTGGCTTATGGGCTTTGTATGGTGGATTTTAATTGTGCAAGCCAGCCAGAAGAACTCCGCGTGAGCCAAACACTCATATAAATTCATTTAATATATAAATATTTTAACTGCATCTTCACCTGCCCGGTGAGTTCTACCAATGGATTTCCTCACTTTTCCTTCCTTTATTTTTTTACAATATATTCCTTAGTCCCATTTCAAGACTGACCTTTTTTATTTTTTTAACCGAGGGATTTACCACGTAGAAGAATCATATTGGGCAAGACACGTGAAACTGCAGCTTTAAGTTTCAATTAACTTCATCCAAATGCCATTGAAATATTTTACAGGCCACCAAGGTCATGCTGTCTTTTCAATCCAATGTCAGGGAAAGAAACAGAAATGAGAAATTTCTCAAGAAAGGTGCTTATAATATAAGCCACCGCCAAAAAAACCACTTTTATTTTAGCTCTTGTCAATCTTTGACAAGAGGTTAATAAGCTTTTTAATACTGGACTGTGTATCTGCCCTCCGGTCACATATATTTAAAGCGGGTTACAAGTGGCTTCAGTTTTTCCCATCAAAGCTGCTGGGGGAAAAAATGTGTTTTCCACAAAAGAATAAATATTGCACACTGATATTCTGGCCTCAGAAAACACAGAGTTGTGTGGGAAGAGAAGACTGTGATTTTTTTTCCCCAGCAAAATTATAGCAATCTTTTTATTTCCTAAAAGGGCTTGTTTATCACGTCAGTTATTTGCCTCTAAGCAGCTTACAAACCCCAGCATAAAAAATAGGGAAGGATGTAGTGGTTTTGTTTAAGGCACTGTGAGGTAAAAAAAAGTAAAAGTTTCCATCGCACATGCACGCTAGTCATCCCCGACTCTAGGGGGCGGTGCTCATCTCTGTTTTGAAGCTGAAGAGCCAGCGCTGTCCGAAGACCTCTCCGTGGTCATGTGGCTGGCATGACTCAATGCCGAAGGCGCACAGAACGCTGTTCCCTTCCCACCAAAGGTGGTTCCTGTTTTTCTACTTGCATTTTTTACCTGCTTTCGAACTGCTAGGTTGGCAGAAGCTGGGACAAGTCACGGGAGCTCCCTCCATTACGCGGCGCTAGGGATTCGAACCGCTGAATTGAGTGGCTTCAACGACTCTCTAAAATGATACAAATGACCAGCTGCACCACCACCGCTCTCCTCCCACCCCTGCGCTTGTCTAGTAGTCCGCCCTGCAGCCTCCTGGGACCAAAAACGGTGTGTGTTGTGTGTGTGTGTGGTGTGTGTGTGTGTGTGTGTGTTTGCACCTCATCCCCCCATGCTTCCCCCTCCTCCCATGCATGCAAATGTGATCCCGCCTGCACACGTGCCTGCAACCCCAAAAATCAGCTGGCGGGAGGGAAGAACACGCGCATGCGCAGTACAGCTGAGCTGGGGCGACCGCTCGCATTGCGGCAGAGAGGACCACCCGTGGCATGCGTGCCGTCACGGCCTTCAACCATTCCAGACAAGCAGCTGTCCAGTCCCTTCTTGAAAACCTCCAGTGATGGACAACTGCAGTGGTTCCCAAACTTGGCAACTTTAAGACTTGTGGACTTCAACTCCCAGAATTCTCCAGCCAGCTCTGCTCTGCTGGCTGGAGAATTCTGGGAGTTGAAGTCCACAAGTCTTAAAGTTGCCAAGTTTGGGAACCACTGGACAACTGCAACTCCTGGAGGCAACTTGTTCCACTGACTAATGGTTCTCACTGATGGATCATCCAAGAGAGTTCAGACCCAGAACTAATTTTCTTCTTCTCCTTCTGCAAGTAGAATATTTTGCTGGCCGACTTTGGGCCTAGAGAGAGCCAACTGGCCAATAACCACCTTTTCTCAATCTTTAACAAATGAAATTAAAGATTGTTAGGTAAGCTCCCCATTGGGAGACCGAGTGAGTTCAGCGAAGCGTTGTGAGAGTTGTGTTGGAGAACACACAAACCAGCATACGGAGACACTGCAGTTTAAATAGGCTTTTACCTTCGTGGAAATAGAGGTATCAGAGTCCATTAAACAGTCCAAGTCATACACGGATAAGACAGTCAGTCATCAATGCCTTTCAGTTAAGGGATAATCTAAATAACATAGTCCAGTATCATATAATGAGTTCAGTATTCAAAGTTTGCTAACAATTGCAAAACTTGCAATAGTTCAGGGCACTTTCTAACAGCCAGCTTCCAAAACACTCAGATCAGATCAGCCCAGCATCTAACAAACAGAGAGCTATCAGTCGTTCTGGCTCCCTCTTATGGCCGATTGAGGAAACAGCAACCAATCACATTTTACAGTATGATTTAAAGAAACAGGTACAGCATTGTTACATGATTTATATATTGCAAACCCAACCGTTAGAATTATATTCCTAACAAAGATCATGAAGATCTGCTCATTTTTGAGGGACTTGTTAGGTTTTGCGAAGCTCTAGGGAGAGACTCTCAATTCCTCTTTACATTTTCAGTGTTTCATTATTTGGATCTTTTGCTCAGGCCTCACGGTGTATGTTGAAAAGGGAGAGATTAATTTAATCTCAGACGGTTAACACTTAAGCAGAGCGAAAGCAATGAGGACGGTCTCATTTGCTTCCAGCTGGGTTTAAATTAGATTTCCAGATTTCCACTTTGAAAACCTGCTAGCGATAATCCGGGTCGGGATGAGAGCAACCCAACACATCAATACTTAAAATGTACGATGCTTAATTTTGTCGCCGTCACTCAAGATGAGGAAACACCCGGAAGCCAAGATCTTTACATAAATATGCAAATATCCAGACCGATATTGTCTCGTTGCAATTACAGAATGGCACAAGCCAAAAGGCTGGGGATTATCGTGATTCATGCAAAGTTGTCAGCTTTGGAAAACTCATTGGAGACACCGTAAAAGTCATTTCGGTTACAAATATCAGAACCACACTTTTTTTAACCCCAACAAAAATGAGCTTTGCTTCTACAGGACGTGGGTAAATGTTTTGAGTTAGATATTTTGCATGGACTTCTTAATATAATATAATGTGCTGTTTCATGCCAAAGATCCAGAATAATTTTCTCTTGGAGCTAAGAACAATTTTTCCCTTGGAATCCAGAACATTTTTTTCTCTTGGAATTCAGAACAATTTATGCCTTGGAATCCAGAACAATTTTTCTCTTGGAATCCAGAATAATCTTTTTCTCTTGGGATCCAGAACAATTTTCCCCCTTGGAGTCCAGAACATTTTTTTTCTCTTGCAATTCAGAACAATTTTCTCTTGGATCCTGAAGGTGAGCTAAACCAATAAGAGAGAACCGGCATGTGTAAATATGAGAGGAGAGAGACGTTTAATAATAATTCCTTCCTCATTATATTAACAGATCCTTTATTAATAAATTAGACGTTTCACATGCTGGAAGGCTAGAACTAAAATCTGTTGCAGCACCTGATTTTCATATATTCCAGCTGGGGAAAAGAAATGAATTATTCTTTTTCCTTTTTAAACATCTCAGAGGCCCTTAAGAAATGATCTGGAATGGGAGACATTCCGGGTGAATTTCCAATAACATACAGAAATTTTCATCTTCTCACGTTTCCCGAATTTCTCCTCAAGGCCTACTACCTGAAAAGAAATCGTTTATATTTTTGATTTATGTTACCAACTGTGCTGTTTTTTTCCAGCATGTTTATGTTATAGCTCAAGTCTATTTCTAGGAGAATAAAAATGGAGGCTATCTTCTTTGGTTCAAGAGGAAGACTTAACTTAATTTTCACTTCTGCAAGCAGCTTCTTCAGATGTTCTGGGCACCAAATAGACATTTTTACCAGTATTGTTCTGAACAGTTGTCCCTGCTTTGAAGGTCCCTCAGAGAACTTAAGGTTGTCCTGCCCCAAACATGTTTTTTTCAAGAGGCAACTGGACTTCCTTGTTTCTCTTTGAAGACGTTTCGCTTCTTGTGAAGTACCCGTGGTTCACCCATGAGGCCAATGTTGAGAAAAGACACGGACACGAGCTTTCTCGGGATGGGACGACCCAGAATGGAGTCTGGTAGCCCCTTTTATTGAGATAGGACAAAGGCAGGAGGAGCAATCAGCATGTGATTAAAAACAGCCTGTCAAACTACAATTGCTAATCTACTGCTCAGGGAAGTTCTGTCTATATATGGTCATATCCTGGTCAGGATGTTTTATCTTTTAGGACTTGTTTTTTCCTGTGTGGTTCAGCGTGGCTGCGCATGCCCTGTTATGCACTGGGCCATGGGTGACACCTACACAAAGAGTTATGTGACAATAGCTTCTTGTCCCAGAAGCTTCTTCAGCTCTGACTGGATGGTGGGGAAGGATTTATACTCCTTGCAGAAAACTGGTCATTTGCATCCTTTTAGAGAGTCGCTGAGGCCACTTGGAGGTTTTATCTGTGTCCTCGGGGTCACTTGAGTGGTGCAAATGATTCCGGTAGTCTGCATTTTCCCCCCCTCTGGAAGTCCATTCCTACTCCCACACCATTCCAAGGGTCTTCATCTCAAATTGCATAGCTAAAAGTCTGAAAAGAGATTCGCCATCATCCAGGTCATGGTTGTCCCAAAGCTACTTTTTCAGGAGGCGACTGGACTTTCTGGTTTTCTTTGAAGACTTCTCATCCAAGCGAATGGACTGGATGGTGGGGAACGGAACGACTGATATTCCTTGAAGACAGAATTGGTCGTTTGCCTCCTTTTAGAGGGTCGTTGAGGCCACCTGGAGGTTTTATCTTTGACCTCGGGGCGTCACTTGAGTGATGCAAATGGGTCTGGAGCCTTCTTGGAACTGTTGAAAGGACTTGTGTTGTAGACTGGAGATAGATGATGTTGTACCCAGGGGTGGGCTTCAAAAGTTTTAGCAAGGGGTTCTCTGCTCAGTTGCTGGGTGGGCGTGGCCATGGTGGGTGTGGCCTAGTTGGCCTCCTGCACCACGGTAGAAGGGAGGCATTTTTTTTTATTTTATCAATTACATATATACATTCACAATTATATGATCTCATAACTGTTATTAATAATATGTATTTATAACAATTTTTCATGATCTCATAACTGTTATTAATAATATGTATTTATAACAATTTTTCCCTACAGTTGACAATATACTTGAAGATTGCTTTCTTAACATCCCATAGATCCATCTTATCTTACAACGGTCCTACTTCTTCTTCCCTCCCTCCCTCTTTCCTTCCCTTGTTTCTTCTCTCCTACTCCCCTTCCTTCCCTCCTTCCTTCCTTCCCTCCTTCCCCTTCCATCCTCTCCTTCCCTCCTTCCTTCCCTCCTTCCTTCCTTCCTTCCCTCCTTTTTCTCCTTCTCTCCTTCCTTTCTCCCTTCCTTTCCTCCTTCCTTCCCTTCTCTCCTACATTCCCTCCTTCCTTCCCTCCTTTCTTCTCTCCTTCTCTCCTTCCTTCCCTCCTTCCTTCCCTCCTTTCTTCTCTCCTTCTCTCCTAGAAGGGAGGCATTTTTGTCTTCCTGTGGCTCCAGAGGTTTTTTCCCGAGCCTTTGGGAGGGTGAAAACGGCCTTCCCAAGCTCTGGAGGCTGGAAACGGGCCTTCCCAAATTTCCAGAAGGCCTATTTTTTTGCCCTTCCTGAGACTCTGCACACACCCTCCACTTACCTACATCCAAAATGTGCTGTGTGGGGACTCCTGGGAGGGGAGGCTTGGCAAAGCCAGCCAGGAGTGGGATTTGGGGTTCTCCAAACTGCACAAAATCTTAGCCAGAGGTTCTCCCAAACCCTGAGAACCACCAGCAGAGGGGGTGGGATACAACTTGTATCTTATCTTGAGAGAGGGCCATTCAATATGGACATAAATGGCCTCTTTGACCCCTCTTCTTTCAAGCCAGTGGTCCTCTCCGCCCAAAAACGTGGACCTTGCTGTCTTCAAAAGCGTGGCCTGTGCCTTTTAAATGCAGATGGACACCCTCCCACCATCCAGCCAGAGCTGAAGAAGATTTCTTGGATGAGAAGCGAAACGTCTTCGAAGAAAAACCAAGGAAGTCCCGTAGCCTCTTGAGAAAAGCACCGATGGGTCAACTGTGATCTTGGATGGCGTGAGTATCTCCGTAGATGTCGAGAATCACTTTTGCATCTCCCGGGTCCTGCAGTTTCTTAGAAATATAATTTGGAAGAGAAGGTGACGCTGCTCTGAACTCTCTTTAATTAAAATGTGCAGGGCCTCAGTGGGTGACGAAACAACAAGGACCACAATCATCAGTTTTACAGCGCAACCATAAACGAAACCTTGATTCAAACACGAGACCTTTTGATCTGAGCTTCAATGAAAGCCAGCAGGGTCTTAGAAGCTACATTTAGCTCAGCAAAAGCCTAAAGGGGGGGAAAAAATCCCCTTCCCCTTCTGAGTTTTGTCACCTAATGCCTTATCCAAAATGACAAAAATCAATGAAAATAATAATAATAAGGAATACATTATCTATTTCTCTTAAAAGTACTATCCGTTCTACAAGATAACAGAATAACAGAAGGGACCTTGGAGGTCTTCTAGTCCAACCCCCTGCTTCAGGCAGGAAACTCTACACCACTTCAGGTTATCCAATCGTTTCTTTAAAACTTCCAGTGTTGGAGCATTCACAACTTCTGGAGGCAAGTCGTTCCACTGGTTAATTGTTCTCACTTTTAGGAAATTTTTCCTTAGTTCTAAGTTGCTTTTCTCCTTGATTAGTTTCCACCCATTGCTTCTTGTTCTACCCTCAGGTGCTTTGGAGAATACATTGACCTTCGCTTCTTTGGATGGTCTTAATTCCAATGAATTTGTTAACAAATGGAGTTTTATGCTGACTCTGTAAACCGCTTAGAGAGGGCTGAAAGCCCTATGAAGCGGTATATAAGTCTAACTGCTATTGCTATTGCTATTGCTATTTTAAAGAACAGATTAGACACCCATTTGTCTGGAATGATTTAGGGCCTCCTGTTTAAGCAGGGAGTTGGACTAGAAGGCCTCCAAGCTCCCTTCTAATTCTATTGATCTGTATTCTGTACTCCAACTTCATCAATAATTGTGGAACTCTGATAAACCGGATATTGTTGTGGTCCACCAGCAGCTGGCAGAGCTGGCTGCAGGGTCCGACAGTGAGGAGGTTGGGGAGGAACATGGGTCAGTCCTGGAGTCTGGGGAAGGCTCGGATGAGGGCTCTGCGTCAGAGGCAGAGACGGGAACGAGGACATCTGGCGGTGATCAGCTGCCTTTGGAGCTAGATAGCAGTGAGGCAGAGGAACAGCTGGAACCTGTTCCCAGTGTGCGCATGCGCAGAGCTGCCAGAAGAAAAGAACAACTCGGAAAATCAAGATAGACTTGGGAGTAAAGCCACAGGTGGAAGGTGATTGGAACCCTCCCATAGGAAATAAAAAAGGAGCAAAAGGGGAGGGGGCTTTTGCAGGAAGCAATTAATTCGTTCATTCGTTCATTTCAGGAGTGTGAATATCTGTCCATGAATCTCAGAGACTCTGTGCCCAGCCTTTCCTTGCACAGCACCTCGTTCGGAAAATATTCCCATGGCAGCTTTCCAAGATAGATAAGGTCTGTAGTCATAAATACGCCTTTGAAAGACTGTTTGCCAGGCCTTGGCTGAATGTGAATGAGAGGAATTCACATTCGTTTAATAAAAAGGGTTTTGTCGGAACCAGGATTCTGCCTCCTGTTTTTCGGGGAAGCCTCGGTCAGAACAGATATTCAGAAACTTCCTAGCAAATTATTGCCACAGAGATTCCATTTCTTTTAGCTGAGGTTTTGAGTTTTGAAGCTTAAGAATTTAACTGAACCGAAGACTTTGTTGTGGCCAAAGGCCAGGACCTTAAAGTAGCCTACAGACCTTAAAGGAATCCAAAGATGATACCATGAATAATCAAACCTGTATTAACATACGAAAAAGAAGAATAACCTCCAAAGAGTGGGACTTAGCTGCCCACTGTTGAGATGGATTACCAATTTTGCCCTGCATTAATATTCAGAAATTTGCTAATTTATACACCGTAGCTGGCTGCCCCTTGACAAATAACGAGGTAGCAAGAATTCCTCATATTTTGCTAATATGAGACTAATAGGATTTCTGCACAGACGCAGATTAAAATCCGCAGCACGGAATGGCAGGTCTGATTCTCCAAACAAGTTACGGTTAAGAGATGCCCTCCACGAAGATGATCCTACTCGAGCTGGAATTGGAGGCTGAAGATGAAGGAGAACAGATGGAAGGCTGTTCCAGTTTGAGAAGACCTTCTCCAACAGCTAGGCCATTCCAGATTAGTGAAACAATTGATAGATTAACAAAGTGGGAAGGGACCTTGTAGGTCATCTAGTCTTGGCAAGAGCCGAGGTGGCGCAGTGGTTAAAGGCAGCACTGCAGGCTACTTCAGCTGACTCTGCAGTTCTGCAGTTCGGCTGTTCAAATCTCACCGGCTCAGGGTTGACTCAGCCTTCCATCCTTCCGAGGTGGGTAAAATGAGGACCCGGATTGTTGTTGGGGGCAATATGCTGACTCTGTAAACTGCTTAGAGAGGGCTGAAAGCCCTATGAAGCGGTATATAAGTCTAACTGCTATTGCTATTGCTAACCAGGGGTGGGCTGCTACGGGTTCGCCCAGGTTTGGGAGAACCCATAGCTAACGTTAGGACCAGTGCGGAGAACCTCAAAAACCCACTCCTGGCTGGCCCCATCCTTCCCGCCTCTCCCACCCCATCTTGCCCTTCCTGTCTCGCCCCTCCTGCCCTGCCACTCCCAGGGGTCTCCATGTGGACCATTTCGGATGTGAAGTAAGTACAGGGCCCACGCCTGGTAAGGCAAAAATGCCCCCACCCACCCCCCAGTTCAGGAGGCTGATTAGACCATGCCCACCATGGCCACATCTATATCCATCAACTGGGCAGAGAACCCATTGCTGAAATTTATGAAGTCCAGGCCTGAGTCCAACCCCCCACCCCCACACCCCCAAGCAGGAGAACCTACAACATTTCTGACAGCTGGCAGTCCAGTCTCTTCTTGAAAGCCTCCAGTGATGAAGCTCCCACAACTTCCGAAGGCAACTTCTGTTCCATGGGTTGATTGTTCTCTCTGTCGGGAAATTCCTCCTTATTTCCAGGTTGAATCTCTCCTTGGTCAGTTTCCATCCATTAATCCTTGTCTGGCCTTCAGGTGCTTTGGAAAATATCCTGACCCCCTCCTCTCTGTGGCAATCCCTTAAATATTGGCAGACTGCCATCATGTCTCCCCTGGTTCTTCTCTCCACTAGACTAGCCACGCCCAGTTCCTGCAACCGTTCATTGTATGTTTTAGCTCCCCTAATCCTCTTGGTTCCATCACATGGTCCAATTTCCCACTGCCATGCTAGCATCTTCCACCCATCCAGTTCTGGTCAAGTGCAGAGGTGCAAAGACAAAGGATGACCTTGGCTTTCTAGAAAGAATGTTGTTATGGCTACATAGCATCTAACTCTGTGCAATCCCATTTCCCCACCATAGAAAATGCATAGCAAAGTAATAGAACGTATGGCAGGCCAAAGACCCAAAAGAAAAGATGGCTGCAGGCCTGGCAGCCTATTCATTGGCCGACCTTGTTACCATGCCTCTGTCAGTCATGAATATTCTGACAGGTGCCATATTCTAGGTGTGGTCTTATTAATTGACTGGCTAAAGGCTCCTAATTATAGCAAGGCTCCATGCCCAAAATTGTGAGGGTTAAATCTGAATTCACTTTGCCATTCTCCATCCAGGAGAGTCGCCATCTAAGTCGGATTGATTGAATCTGATAGACTTAGCAGAATTCCGGAGTTAAGCCGTAGACCTACGGTTTATTCGATGAAATGGAATTTCTCGGAGGTGATTAAAAGACTCAAAGGCCTTTGCACCCGAGTTAAACTTTAAACAAAGATTAAAAATTGCCAGATGCCAAGGCAACGCGGCCAAGAGCGCGGATTGAATGCAGAAATCTCCAAATCCAACCCTAGTATTTGCAAAGAGGTTTTTTTGGCCGAATTCCTGCTATGCCTTCAAGCAGCTGGAAGAGGCAACAGCTGGTCAACGTCGCTACTCTTCGTCAAGGGATATAAACTCATCCAAAGGTGCGGTGATATGACTTTCTTCTTCATCATCACCCAGCAATTTCATGAATCAAAAAGATCTATTTGATTTTTTTTTTAAAGAAAAAGTTGTCAACATGACAGAGTTTTTGCAGCGTGACTATTAGTTTGAGATAAGCCCAGGAGCAGAACACAGCACACAGCACACAATGCCTGTAGACAATTAATAGTGGTTTACATATACACATCAGGGGTGGGTGGCTGCCCGTTTTACTACTGGTTTGCAACCCGCACATTCACTAAAAACCAATCACCAATCACCAGGAGACTGTGAGTTCTAGTCCCACCTTAGCCACAAAGACCAGCTGGTTGACTTTAGGCCAATCACCAGGAGACTGTGAGTTCTAGTCCCACCTTAGCCATGAAAGCTGACTGGTTGACTTTGGACCAATCAACGGGAGTCTGTGAGTTCAAGTCCCACCTTAGTCATGAAAGCTGACTGGTTGACTTTGGACCAATCAACGGGAATCTGTGAGTTCTAGTCCCACCTTAGTCATGAAAGCTGACTGGTTGACTTTGGACCAATCAACGGGAGTCTGTGAGTTCAAGTCCCACCTTAGCCATGAAAGCCAACAAGCGCCTGAAGCCTCCGGAGGGCCTCCGGGGGGGGGACGGGACGGGGGGCTGTTTTCACCTTCCCCAGGCTCCTATAAAGCCTCTGGAGCCTGGGGAGGGTGGAAAATGCCTCAAAAAAAGGTTAAAGTCAGCTGGCAAGTGCGCACATGTTCAGTGGCCAGCTGTCAGGGCAACGTCTCGTGTGCCCTGACAAATGGCTCCCCATGCCACCTGTGGCACGCATGCCATAGGTTCGCCATCCCGGATCTAGACTGTCGCCAGAGACGCTGGGCGGACTTATCAATCTAGCCGCTCATCCCTCCAGGTTCCGCCTGGTATGGTACTCCCATACCAGGAGCCGCTGACAGCGCACTGATACGGTGGCTCGTTTGGCCCACCTGCCTGCCCACATTCTATATGTATTTTTAAAGCAACCGGACAATTGCGCACGCATGCGGCGCCTGCGCGAGCCCCAACAAGCAGCTGGGTGTCGCAGGGTTGTGCGTGTGTGTGCAGCGCATGTGCACAAACAGGACGTACAGCCCCGTGAGCAGCGTACCGGTAGCGACAGTAAGAGCAACCCACCACTGCTTTGTATCCACAGCAGTTTCATCTACATCATTCTTCCTACCAATCACTTCCCTTCGCTTGCTATGAAAGAATAAACTTCAGATGTAAGTGGAGTGGGGAAAGAAAGGAAATACCCGTATATACTCGAGTATAGGCCGACCCGAATATAAGCCGAGGCACCTAATTTTACCACAAAAAACTGGAAAAGTTATTGACTCGAGTATAAGCCTAGGGTGGGAAATGCAGCAGCTACCGGTAATGATGTCCCGTGCAGCCGCGGGAGCGATGTCCCGCCTCCTATGACACACGGCACAGTGATTCCTATCATTGGATCACTGTACCAGAGGAGGTGGGACATCGCTATGTGGCTGCTTGCCATAACAAGGAGGAGGTGGGACATCGTTGCAGAGCGGCAGGAGGGGGAGGAAGGGGAATCGTAAGACAGCCCTGCATTACATTAGAACGTGAGGAGGGGGGATGGTGCGGTGCGCGCTGCGCGGCAAACTGACACAGAGGGAGGGGAAACTCACAGGGGCGCCGGGCCATTCACGAGCGTCACCCAGCCGCGTGGCCCCGCCCCTTTTTCTCCTCCATTTCGGGCAAATTTTTCACTGACTCTAGTATAAGCCGAGGCGGCTTTTTTCAGCCCAAAAAGTGGGCTGAAAAACTCGGCTTATACTTGAGTATATACGGTAAGTTCTCCTCCTGTGCAAACCCCAATAACAAAGCAGGCCTACAATTGCTTCCATCGAGCCATAATATTTTTAACTTGTCTTCCTGGTTTGAAAGTTTAGACAGCCAGGGAAAAGCATCCGATAGATTGGGAACATTATCCCAGCAGGGGCAAAGCACGGGGTTCGTCATTGCGGCTGCTTTTTCTCAAAAAAGGAGCAACTTCCTCGACTGATGTGTCAGGATAATTGCAAAGCAACAATTCACACAGGTGAAATTTACTAAGGATTTGTGTGGTGGTGTCACAATCTTATCACCACGACTGCATTTTCATAGAAGGCTGAAGAGCACATCGCAACAGTTCATTTTGTGACTGTTCAAAAGTTACTCTTCTGACCCAGCCTTAGCAGAAGCAAGAAACGGAATCTTTGTCCCTAAAAAAATCCTCTTTATTTACCACTTGTGAATTGATTGCTTTCACCCACCAAAAAGTCCCAGGCAAGAGTCCTGTAAGGAGTTAACTACAGTACAAACCTTATCAGCTCCTTGTAATAATTGCAAGGCTGTGCACTCCCAGCCGAAAGGCAGCAAATTAAGTTCTGACAAGCAGTCTTTGTGGCATGAAACACACTAGGCAAAATCTTCAGAAATACGAACTGTTGTCTCCTACAACCACCACTTCCTTTTCCTTCTATTTATTGCCCAGCCAGGGAGGGGCCATTCAGTATCCACGTGGGCTTTGCTTCCCAAGCCGACTCCTTGTCCTCCGTTGTTCTCCTCTCCTAACTGCTCTGTGCATACGCACATCTGGAACAGGCTGCAGCTGTTCCTCCTCCTCACTCATCACTGACTCCAAATGAAGCTGTCTCTCCAGTGGCTGGGAAATGTCGGAGGGCCCTGGCCCCCTCTCTGCCTCCGACACAGAGCCCTCATCCGAGCCTTCCCCAGACTCCAGGACTGGCCCATCTTCCTCCCCAACCTCCTCACTGTCCGAGTCTGCCGCCAGCTCTGCTGGCAGCTGGCGGGCCACAACAGTTACAAGGGACAGGGGCATTTTTCACAGTTATGACTGTTGCAGAATCCCCGTGGTCACGTGATCAAAATTCAGGCTTTTGGCAACTGACTCACATTTACGAAGTCACAGTCTCCTTGAGGTGGTATGAAATTCAGTTGAGCAAAGTCAACGGGGAAGCCAGATTCACTTAACAACCAGGTTACTAACTTGTTCCAACCCCCCTCATTCCACACCAAAGCACACTCCGAGTCAGAGATAAATTATGGCATTTAATTAACAGACAAACAGGTCCTTGGCACAGACAAGCTTGGGCAGCAATAAACACAGATAAGGCTTGGCAGCAATCCAGCCTGGCAAGCTCATACAAAGTTCTCCAACATTTGATTCTGTGTTGACTTCTGCAAAGAGGGGCGTGTGCACAAGTAGCCTTTTTATAGTCTGGAGAGGAGCCTAATGACCACCAGCTGAGTGCAATCACCTCTGGTAATTTCGTAATTGTTCCTGACGCCTATTAGCTCTTCGATGGCGTGCATCCAGGAACAACTCACTACTGGCTTCCGGCTCACTCTCCCTTGTCTCCTCCCTACTGGTCCAAGGCTCAGGTGCCTCCTGGTGGCCAACCAGCCTCTCTGCGCCCTGCTCAGAGTCGGAACCCTGTCCAGGGTCCTCCACATCCTCCAGAGCCGACTCATAGGGCCCCTCGCTGTCGGAGTCTGGTGGCAGCTCCAACGGCTCCTGCTGGGCCACAACACTAACTTATCACTTGCGGCCCTTAATGGCCATGACACAAAGGGTCACAAAGCAGGCAAAAACTCACTTAAGAAGTGTCTCACTTAGCAACAGAAATTTCGGGCGTCTATGGGGATTATCCATCATCCAGGTCATGGTTGTCCCAAAGGTTTTCGCATCAGAGCTGAAGAAGCTTCTTGGATGAGAAGCGAAACGCCTTCAAAGAAAAACCAGAAAGCCCAGCTGCCTCTTCCAAAAAGCCCCTTTGACACAGAAATTTGGGGCTCAATTGTGGCCGTGAGACGAGGATTTACCTGCAGAGTTTATACTAACTTCAGTGGCTTTTCGAACTGCCTTTAAATCTGTAGGCAATGCAGATGGAAGCAAACTCTCTCTAATTCCCCCCCCCCCTTTTCACCATATCAGCAAGGTTGATAACCGTATTTGTTCATCAACGGCATAATTCGTTTTCCCAGCTGGGTTTCTGGATCGCTGCTGAAAAACTGTTTAGTTTCACTTTTAAGCCCTGTCATAAAACAACCCCACTCGCCATTATTAGCGTGCTTGCAAAACATTTGAGCATTAACCAATGTTGCAATTCAGGGGGAAAGCTTTATAGAGGTGAGAGACTCTCAGCTGGGGGGGAAACACGAGCCCGAGTAGGGAAGCTAATAGCAATAGCAATAGCAGTTAGACTTACATACCGCTTCATAGGGCTTTCAGCCCTCTCTAAGCGGTTTACAGAGTCAGCATATTGCCCCCAACAACAATCCGGGTCCTCATTTTACCCACCTCGGAAGGATGGAAGGCTGAGTCTACCCTGAGCCGGTGAGATTTGAACCGCCGAACTGCAGAACTGCAGTCAGCTGAAGTAGCCTGCAGTGCTGCATTTAACCACTGTGCCACCTCGGCTCTAAGCTAAGCGGTAGAGAAGAATTCAGGGGTGGGATTCAAAAAAAAAATTCACTATCTGTTCTGTGGGCGTGGCTTGGTGGGCGTGGCAGGGGAAGGACACTGCAAAATTCCCATTCCCTCCCCACTCCATGGGAGGGATACTGCAGGTTTGCTTAACAACCATGTTACCAACGTAACAGTTGCAATGATTCGCTTAACAACTGTGTCAAGATTTTTTTCTTTACTTCTGCGCATGCACGCATAGTGCGTATCAAGTGCATGCCCACCCCAAAGCGCATCCCTGAGCGAACTGGCAATAAAAGTAGCCGGGACCAGTAGTGGGATTCAGCCGGTTCGCACCACTTCGGGACAACCGGTTTGTTAACTTTCTGAGCAGTTTGGTGAACTGGTTGTTGGAAGAAATCATTAGGGCAGAGAATCGGTTGTTAAATTATTTAAATCCCACCACTGGCCGGAACCAGAGGTGGGTTCCTACCAGTTCGCACCTATTCGGTAGAACCGGTTCATCAAATCTACCGAACCGGTTAGAAGAGGTTCCACCAGTGGACCCGGAAAGCAGGCCACACCTACAGAAGAGGTCCCAAAAAATTTTGAAACCCACCACTGGTGGGTGCGTAATGTCCCGCAGTTATCTACGCATTAATAATGATCTATTAATATTTCCTTATACATTTTAGGGACCTTTCCTTACATAATTGGTGTTTTCTTTCATACTTTTGGATTTCTAATTTCTGTTTCCGTTAGTTGGCAATTGCTAAAACCAACCCCACGTGAAAAAGTATTCAAAGCCTTCTTGATTTTAATTGCCAATTTATTTATTCCTGCACATTTATTCATTTACATATCTCTGTTTTTCCACTGTTGTGCAAACACAATTCCAGCAGCTGCTAACGTGTGTAAAATTAAATATATATTATACTCCCTTTCAAATAGCCAACAAAATATTTCTGGTTTTAATTCCATATCTTGCTTTACGATTGCTTCTAACCACTAAATTCTGAATAGCTACTTGGACCGACCTAAGTACTAATTCATAATTTCATATCCGGTCACATGGGCAGCAAGCCACTCCCATCCGGTCACATGGGTAGCAAGCCACTCCCATCCGGTCACATGAGTGGCAAGCCACTCCCACAAAGGAGGCCACACCCACAGAGTAGGTTCCAACAATTTTTGAAACCCACCACTGGCCGGAATCCACCCCGTGGGGACGTACATAAAAGGCGCTGGAAAGCAAAAATTCCCAGTGCCAGTTCCGGGCATTTAGTGTGTTCTAAATTTGTTCCTGGCTTATTACTGGATTAAATGTGGCAGGGCTGAAGGCCCAGTGCAAAATATGGCTTCCAGGCCTGACAGATAGCTATTTTCACTTTGGATAAACCAAACATATTTACCGGCTTCCTTTTGAAACACCCACCGCCGCAAAATTAGTTCGGAGCCGACGTTTTTTTTTCCCCCCCGTGTCAAATTTTGAAAAACCGTATCAAGAAATGCAAATAAAACAGCGAGGGAAAGACTGAATCCCATTGGAAAATACCAAGATAATTAAGCCTGCTGTCGCCAATTTTCTAGGGAAGGATGTGGCGGATCTCTAGGGAGAACTCCGTCGATTGTTATTCTGCATCTGAGGAAAAAAATGGCATAGAAAAATAAAAATAACCCCCGTCTAATTTCTTTGCATATTTATGGTTCGGTCGTTGCCATTACGATTCAAGTATGAATGCAAAAATGATCTCGACTTCTTCTTGTTGTTTTTATTTGCATTTTCTTTTCACACCACACATATTTTGTGGACAGAACATTGACTGCGTCGAATCGTTTTAAAACAACGCTAACAATAATAATACAAATAAGTATGTGTAATCCTGATCTTCCAACTGCAACAAGACTATTCTCCCTTTATAATTCTTTTATCATTTTCCCCGTTAATTCATTTAAACATAACATTTCTTTCTGCCATGTATTTGTTATCCTCTGGTAAATTACTAATGTTTAATATTTTAAGAATTGTTCGTTATTCCACCATAGCTTCAATATTCCAAATGTGTAGGATTGCTAATAAAGCCAAATATTAACAATATCTAATCCATCCTGGGTGTGTATCTCAAAATCTCTAATCCTTAATATTTTAAATTCACAATATACATAAGGGACGCGGTGGCTCAGTGGCTAAGGCGCTGAGCTTGTTGATCAGAAAGGTTGGCAGTTCGGCGGTTCGAATCCCTAGTGCTGCAAAACGGAGTGAGCTCCCGTTCCTTGTCCCAGCTTCTGCCAATCTAGCAGTTCGAAAACAGGTAAAAAATGCAAGTAGAAAAATAGGAACCATCTTTGGTGGGAAGGGAACAGCCTTCTATGCGCCTTCGGGCGTTGAGTCATGCCGGCCACATGACCACGGAGACGTCTTCGGACAGCGCTGGCTCTTCGGCTTTGAAACAGAGATGTGCACCGCCCCCTAGAGGTGGGAACGACTAGCACATAGGTGCGATGGGAACTTTTACCTTTATACTTTAACACCCTATTAATGTTGATAATACAATTAGATTACCTAATCCTAAATTTCCATCTACTAAACTTAATTTCTTTAGTTATAATAAACTGTATTATCTGTTTATATCTATCATCTATCATCTCTCTCTCTCTCTCTCTCTCTCTCTCTCTCTCTCTCTCTCTCTCTCTCTCTCTCTCTCTCTCTCTATCTATCTATCTATCTATCTATATATAAATATATATATATAAAACTCTGTTCACCCATATAACTCTTAAATCAGAGCAATCTTCAACCTGGGGCAGCAGCAACTGCAGTAAATATTGTTCCGCCAGTTTTGCAAAATTCTTGGCCTCTCTCACCTCCCCCCCTCCAAGGAAAAATTGCAGGGAGGGGCAGTCTTTCTAAATCCTCTTTTCAAGGTCTGTTTTTTCCATCCACTTGATACAGGAAATGATGAATGGCGTGGCTTCCGAGAAGGCAGCAGCTAGGAAATCAAGCCACAACAGAAAAGCCATTTTAATATGACATTGGTAGAAGCTGTGGGGGGGGAGGGGTTAGGGGGATTGATTGACAGCTTGCTTTATTTCAAATTCTGACAGATGGTCGTGTTGTAGGGAGCAGATGTTGGGGATGTCTTGGCTGGAAACAAGAGGCGATTAGGACAGCTTTATCCTAATGTCGCGATGAGCAGATGTCAATCAATGGATCGATCTGAATTGAGCTGGAAGGGACCTTGGAGGCCTTCTAGTCCAACCCCCCGCTCAAGTAGGAGACCTTATACCCGTGATGGCGAACCTATGGCACAGGTGGCACGCAGAGATGAAGGTGTTTCGCTTCTTATCCAAAAAGCTTCTTCAGCACCAACTGGATGGTGGGGAATGGAAGGATCCAGTCAGAGCTGAAGAAGCTTCTTGGATGAGAAGCGAAACGTCTTCGAAGAAAAACCAGAAATCTTACAGAATATGCTTCTCTTCTGAGGGGAGGCCGCCTGTCAGACCTGGAAGCCGTCTTTTACTTTTGGATTTCAGGCCTGCCACATTTTGTACTGTGGGAAAATGGGAGGGGAGGGATTACACAGAGAATGGATGATGTGCAGCCATAATAACATTCCTTCTCAGAAAGTCAAGGTCGCCTTTTCCCTGCACCCACACCGATGTGGATGGGAGGACTCTTCCTTGGTGGCAAGGATTGATTGGGCCATGGGATGCACTTTCAATGGTGGGAAAATGGGAGGGAGGATTGTACGGAGTTGGGTGATATGTAGCCATAACAACATTCTTTCTAGAAAGTCAAGGTCATCCTTTGTTTCTGCACTTCTGCACCTGACCAGATCTGGATGGGAGGAATCTGTCAGCATGGCAGTGGGAGATTGGACCGTGGGATGGACTTGTGGGTGTAGGGGCAAGATCTTGAACTTTCAACCGGGTGGGGAAAACCTGCAAGCTTTCAGATTCGGGTTTTCCCAGATGTGCCAATATGACTCTCTGTTCTGACCCCCTCCTCCGTCCAGTAACGAGTGCCGAGACAAGCTTAACTGGAATGTACTTTAATAGCAAGAAACCAAAACCTCGGTGTCTGAAAGCCAAGCATAACAAACAGATAAGGACTTGGCAGCAACTCAGACAAGCTTTGGCAGCAATCCAGCCTGCCAAGCTAGTTACAAAAGTTCTCCAAGTTTTAGTCAATGCATCGACTTCTGCAAAGAGGGGTGTGTGCGCAAGTAGTCTTTTTATAGTCTGGAGAGGAGCCTAATGACCACCAGCTGAGTGCAATTACCTCCTGTAATTGCGTAATTGTTCCTGACGCCTAGTAGCTCTTCGACGGCGTGCCTCCCGGAACAACTCACAGTTGGTTTCTGGATCACTCTCCCTTGTCTCCTCCCTACTGATCCAAGGCTCAGGTGCCTCCTGGTGGCCAACCAGCCTCTCTGCGCCCTGCTTGGAGTCGGAACCCTGTCCAGGGTCCTCCACATCCTCCAGAGCCGACTCATAGGGCCCCTCGCTGTCGGAGTCTGGTGGCAGCTCCAACGGCTCCTGCTGAGCCACAACACATCTCTAATAAAATGAAATTTTGAGGAACCTCAAGCCAGAGAGTCTTCTTTCATTGGGGGTGTTAGTTGAGACCTTGACATAATACCCCAATTAAGGTCTGTGGAGATTCTCAGTCCTCCAAGGTTGTCCCAAAAGTGCTTTTTTTCCCAAGAGCCAACTAGAGTTTCTGTTTTTTCTTCGAAGACATTTCGCTTCTCATCCAAGACGCTTCTTCAGCTCTGACTGGATGACCGTTGGGACAACCATGACCTGGATGAGTGAGACTCTCCACAAACATCTAGCTTAGAAACTTTAATATCAGGATAAGCAAACAGAAATAAAACACGGTGAAATGGTACTATTAAAGCATGCATCATATATGCTACAGCTGCAGTCAGAGGTTAAGCCTGCTATAATCAAAGAGAGACGGTTGGTTCCCATAATTTACTTTCAGATGATCCTACCTTCTTTAAATAATGCAGCCCTTGAATCATTCGTGACTATCCGAATGCGTGTCGCTCCATTCGTTAATTTAACGGTGACATAAAATAGGCCAACAACAGGCCAGAATGATTTAGTAACTTCCCTGAACCATTTCTATCAGCGTTTAATGGGTTGGTAACAAAGTGGGAAAGTTTAATGTATTCCAGAAAAGGCAGACGACACTGTCTTTTGTTGCTGTTGCCGACAGTAAATACCCTCTTTATTAAAACCATATATTATTGTAGTATTATGGAAATAAAAGAATCAAGAGACATATCGCACTTTCATTGGCTACCCGTTCTTAAAAGATCACTCCCCGACAAAGGACTAGAAAGTCAAGGAAATTAAATTCGATCAATTACTATTCTTTTCGGCGGTTAGAAAGTTTAAATTAATTGATTAAAAAAAATAACAACAATAGGAAAAAAAACGTGTGTACTTAATACCTCTTTGGATAGGAAGAAGCAGAGATGCCTGACTGAAAGAATATATATATATATATATATATATATATATATATATATATATATATGTATATGTATATGTATATGTATATGTATATGTATATGTATATGTATATGTATATGTATATGTATATGTATATGTATATGTATATGTATATGTATATGTATATGTATATGTATATGTATATGTATATGTATATGTATATGTATATGTATATGTATATGTATATGTATATGTATATGTATATGTATCTGTATCTGTATCTGTATCTGTATCTGTATATGTATATGTATATGTATATGTATATGTATATGTATATAATTGTAATTGTAATTGTGCTGATAAATAAATAAAGGGAGACTAGTATAGATCTATTTCAAGCTATTTAGCTCTCATCAGCTAGCCATACCCTTACTGGGATTCAAACCTGTGCTGTATTGCATCTTAGGCAGATGTGTTAACCACTAAGCCACAGAGTTCGACTCCTTATCAGCTGAGCCGGGGTGATAGGTATCTATTTAGAGTTACAACATACATACATACATACATACATACATACATACATACATACATATCCAAAATGCTAAAAGGTAAGCTACCAAAAAGGGAAAAATAAAAAAATTGAACCCAAAGCAAAACTGGACAAGACCAAAAGAAAAAAGAAAATAAATGTGCATAAAAAGAAGAAGGAAACGCCCAAGCATATACAAAAAAATGTCTTCCCCTATTTGAACACAGATAATCCTTGATTTAGTAACGCTTTGGCTCAGGGGCTAAGATGCTGAATTTGTCGATCAGAAAAGCCAGCAGTTCAGCAGTTCGAATCCCCAGCGCCGCATAACGGAGTGAGCTCCTGTTACTTGTCCCAGCTTCTGCCAACCTAGCAGTTCAAAAGCAGGTAAGAAATGCAAGTAGAAAAATAGAAACCACCTTTGGTGGGAAGGGAACAGCGTTCTATGCGTCTTCGGGCGTTGAGTCATGCCGGCCACATGACCACGGAGACGTCTTCGGATAGCGCTGGCTCTTCGGCCTTTGAAATGGAGATGAGCGCCGCCCCCTAGAGTCGGGGTCCCAAATCAAAATTGGATCCATTGCAACTATTCCCAGGAGCCCATTGGACCATTGCTGAGATTTGAAGTTTATCAACCACCAGAAAGAATTTCTCTCCTTGGATGTAAGATAATAGTTCAGCCTCTTTAGAAAAGCATATGGCCATATGGATCCGATGGGGGGGTGGGTGGGAGCAAATATTGCCATTCTTGCTTTTCCCTCTAATTGGAAGAAGCTTGAGGGGATTTAATCAAATTAAACAAGATGAGAGGCGATAACCTTCCCTTCGTTACCATGGCAACTCTCGTTTGTCCTGTTAAATATTGCTTAATGAATAACCAAGTAATGAATATTCTGTATTCCCTCTGAAATGGAGCAGACATCTGAAACTATTGTATTTTCTCTTCTCTTTCAGATAATACCCATGTACACAAAATTTTATCCTTAGGTGTTTTTACACCCATCTAATTCCTGGATTATTTCAACTCTCTGTATTTTCCTGTTTTTCTGCCTCAAAGTTTCATTATTATAATCTCGATGGGGCCCACAAATCATACAGTCAAATGAACGATTTGTTATTCCTTTTTATCTAGGGAACATCTCCATTTCAACCCGTCTATATTTTATTCTGAATTTAGCTAATGAAGATGTTGACATGTATAAATGTGAAATGGTTTGAGGTTAGAGGCTCAGTTACTTTAAACAGACCTTACTTTGGGACAGAAAATTAAGATTTGGCCGTTTTATACCTGAAATATTTATTTGAGGTAATCTTTATGCACTCTGAACTGGCATCCAATGAAAAGTTTTCAGCTTTCTTTTTTAAGATTCTCTAGAATTAATGTGAAACTATTTCATGGTTGGGGAAAGGTTAACATCTTGTGGTGGTTTATATTATTACAGCTTTTCAAAAATGCAATTTAATAATAATAATAATAATAATAGGTCAAGATCTTGTGGGATTTCCGTATACAAACAGACAAATTACTGGCGCATTATACACCAGACATCACACTGGTTGAGAAAAATAAGGTCACAATCATAGACATCGCAATACCAGGTGATAGCAGGGTCGCCGAGAAGGAACATGAAAAAATCGCAAGATACCAGGACTTAAAAATCGAAATTCAACGACTATGGCACAAACCAGCAGTGGTAATTCCAGTGGTAATTGGCACACTGGGTGCTATTCCAAAAGCACTGGAATTACATTTAAAACAGTTAAAAATTGACAAAATCACCATCAGTCAAATGCAAAAAGCCGCACTGCTTGGATCTGCACGCATATTACGAAAATACGTTATGACGTCCTAGGCCCCTGGGTGGGCCCCGACTAGCAACCAATGCCAAATCTGGCGAAACAACTGGCCGCTGTGATACAATTGTATAATAATAATGACTACCTACAACGCCATGACCGCATTGCTAAGACCATTCACTGGAAATTGTGCCAAACGTTTGGATTTGAGTACAGCAAAAACCACTGGGACCATCAGGTTGAGAAGGTTTTAGAGAACGAGAAAGATCTTGTGGGACTTCAGAATCCAGACTGACAGGCACTTGGCCCACAACACACCTGACATAAGAATAGTTGAAAAGAAAAAAGTCTGGTTCATTGACATTGCAATACCTGGAGATGCACGGATTGAAGATAAACAGCAAGAAAAAAAAATCACAAAGTACCGGGACTTGCAAATTGAAGTTGAGCAACTGTGGAAAAAGAAATTGTGTGTTGTCCCGATTGTAATTGGAGCCCTTGGAGCAATACCTAAAGGGCTACCTCGCTATTTGGAAATTTTAAATTTATCGGACTTGACCATTCTGATTCTACAAAAAACCACCCTACTTGGAACAACTTATATCCTCCGACGTTACCTTAACAGTTCCTAGGTCCTTGGTTAGGACTCCAGCTGTTGAGCTACCAACCAGCCCCAAAGGCTGTGAATCTCACCAAAGATTAACCAGATGATGATGATGATGATGATGATGATGATGATGATGATGATGATGATGAGATAGTCAACCATTTGATCAGTGGGTGTAGCAAAATTTCACAAACTGACTACCTACAACGCCATGACCAAGTTGCTAAGATCATTCACTGGAAATTGTGCCAGAAGTTTGGATTTGAGTTCAGCAAAAACCACTGGGACCATCAGGTTGAGAAGGTTTTAGAAAATGAGAAGGTGACGATCTTGTGGGACTTTCGAAATACAAACGGATCATCATTTGGAGCACAACACGCCAGATATCACGGTTGTGGAGGGCTGAAATGTACAGTTTATTGATATCGCTGTTCCTGGAGATGCCAGAGTCGAAGAAAAAGAACTAGGAAAAAATCATGAAATATCACGACCTGGCCATTGAAACTACGTGATTATGGATGACACATAACAGTGATACCCATTGTCATCGGGGAACTTGGCACCATGTCCAAGAATTTTACAAGATACATCGACAAATTGCAGCTTCCTGCAATAACACCAGTGGGACTGCAAAAAACTGTGCTACTCGGAACATCTCATATTTTAAGAAGATACTTGGTTGACACCTAGGACGCTGGCAGTAAACCGTATCCGGGCCGAGGTGGCGCAGTGGTTAGAGTGCAGTATTGCAGGCCACTTCAGCTGACTGTTATCTTCAGTTCAGCGGTTCTAATCTCACTGGCTCAAGGTTGACTCAGCCTTCCATCCTTCCGAGGTGGGTGAAATGAAGACCCGGATTGTTGTTGGGGGCAATATGCTGACTCTGTAAACCGCTTAGAGAGGGCTGAAAGCCCTATGAAGCGGTATATAAGTCTAACTGCTATTGCTATTGCTATTGCTATCCACCATTAGCACCAGTCACTGGTATTTGTAATGCATTTTTAAATGTTCAGTTGACTTGAGTTTCATGTTTAATGAATAAAAGAGATGATGATGATGACGATGATGATGATGATAAAAACAAGAACAAACTAAGACAGCTGTGTTGCTTCTATAGGAAAAATAATAGTATTCCAGTCTCCACTGAAGAACACCATTATTTGAATCAATCCAAAAACAGGGGCAGGGGGGATCAGAATTTTTCATCTAGCACAAAAAGTCTCACAAAAACTCAAGTGATGATCAGAAATTCGCAAAAATAGCCAAGATGTTCTACTGTTCAGACTGAAGTCTCTGCTATAAATTACATGCCTATTTTTTTTAAATAATCATATTTCAATTTTTAAAAAGACATTCATATGAAAAGTATTTAAAAAATTAATTAAAAGAAGGATTGGTCATATGTAGAAAACCCAACACATTTGGTTGTGGTTCTCCAGACTATTCCTCAATAGCAACAATTGTTTATCAATATTGTTAAGACAACAGTGGCGTCTCTATAACTTTCTAGATCCGGCACAAAATTGAAAATAGATTTAGAACTGTATAGAGTGAACCTTCAAAGCCACAAGTAGATTTTTTCAACCAGATCTTTGGCTCAGAGAAGATCTTTCTCTGTTTTTTTTAATTGGCTTACCCTTCGTTGACTATTTGCTTATTTATTTCATTCTCCAGCCCAGCTAAGAGGCAGACAGAACTCAACCAGACTAAGTTGATTTGGAAATCGGCGCAAGATGGAAGAAGACTCCGAAATAACAAAGTTGGAAGGGGCCTTGGAGGTCTTCTAGTCCAACCTCGTGCTAAGGCAGGAAACCCTGAACCATTTCAGACAAAATCATTGTCCAGTCTCTTCTTTAAAACCTCCGGTGATGGAGCAGCCACAACTTCTGGAGGCAAGTCGTTCCACTGATCGGGAATTTTTTTTCCCTTAGTTCTAGGTTGTTCCTGTCCTTGAGTAGTTTCCACTCATTGTTTCTCGTCCTGCTGGTGGGCCATTTGTTGTTAAAAAATAAAAGAAAGAAAGGCAAGGTGTAGGAAATTAGCACTCACCCCTCTCCTAGGAAAATTAGGTATTTTAGGGAATATTAAAAAGGCCGAATATTTCCCCTAAAAGGGAGGCAGAAATTCATCTCGCCCATCTTTGTCAATGGGCCATTAAGGCCCCAGTTAGTCTATTCTACATAACCAAGATGTACCTCCTTCAAGCAGAGCCATAGTGTTGCAGAAAATGACAGGCTTTAGACTTCTCAGGATACAGGAAAAGTTTATTTGGCAGCCAGGTTCAGAAAACTAGCATTGCAAGTTCTGAACAACCTTCATTATTGTTCTTATACATTAGCAATAGCAATAGTTAGACTTATATACCGCTTCATAGGGCTTTCAGCCCTCTCTAAGCGGTTTACAGAGTCAGCATATCGCCCCCACAGTCTGGGTCCTCATTTCACCCACCTCGGAAGGATGGAAGGCTGAGTCGACCTTGAGCCGGTGAGATTTGAACCGCCGAACTGCAGATAGCAGTAAGCTGAAGTGGCTGCAGTACTGCACTTTAACCACTGTGCCACCTTGGCTCTACATTCTCAAAAGCCTTGCAACACGGAAATACTCAACACATTTCTTAGTGGTTCCCTTGAGGAGAAAGCCTTATAAGGAGATGGGGTCTTACTTCTCCTTTTGTTTATGGGGTACGTGTCATTAACGAACTTTAATTGAACCTAGAACTTTTGACACAGGCTTTCGACATAGGCTTTTTGACATAGAGACATCTTGTGGTTAAGCACTGGCTTCCTGTTTCTTTTGCAAGTTCCAACTCTGTCTATGTGGCTTTTAATATAGAAGTAAAGGGGCTCTAAGAGGCTGTCCAGCCTGACCCAGTAGGTTTCACACTTAATGTCCAAATCTCACTTTACGTCTGCTTTAATAGGAGGAATTGCCCAAAGCTCCTTCATTATGTCATCACCCAGCAAGGCTCAACCAAGCTTGGGACACAGTTACCCCTACATGACCCCATGGGAGTCTGACAACCAATCAGAACACAAGCTCAAATTAAAAAAAAACCCACAGAGAGCATAAACTCCAGGCGCTCTCAACATCTCTTCTCTTTTTTGGCCCAGGATCTCAAGCCATGGGGTCCTGTCCCGTGACCCATCAAAAGCGCATTCCACAAAAGCGCAGACGACGAAATCGCGTATGTGACGTCATCACAACGCGACGAAAAAGATCGAAAAATTGAAATAAAAATTAAATTACAGCAAGCCGATTCACATAAAGGTAAGGGTTAGGTTAAGGGTTAGGGTTAGGGTTAGGTTAAGGGTTAGGGTTAGGTTTAGAGCGTTAGCGTTACGTTTAGCGTTAGGTTAAGGGTTAGCGTTAGGTTTTTCGTTACGTTAAGGGTTAGGTTTAGGGTTAGGTTTAGGGTTAGGTTAAGGGTTAGGTTTAGGGTTAGGTTTAGGGTTAGGTTTGGGGGGGTTAGGGTAAGGTTTTGGCTTTATTTTTACATTTTTCGATCTTTTTCGTCGCGCTGTGATGACGTCACATACGCGCTTTCGTCGTCCGCGATTTTGTCGTCCGCGGTTTTGTGGTGGAACCGTCCTGTCCACCATTAAGCCATCTTTCCAAACAGCCACCATGTTTCCAGTGTCTTGTGCCCAGATGGACATTTTTTCCAACAATTGTTGCGTCATACACTCAGAAGGAAGGGGAGAGGGGTGCATTTGCAAAGCCTGCATAACGAAGATAAAGGAAAAGGGAGGTGTGGGCCCCTTTCAATGTAGAAAACAAGAGCTGATTCTCAGACGTGTCATATAAGACATATTGCTAAGATAAGCCCCACGCACATCTGTGCTAGTCGTTCTCGACTCTAGGGGGCGGTTACTCATCTCAATTTCAAAGCCGAAGAGCCAGCGCAGTCCGAAGACGTCTCCGTGGTCATGTGGCCGGCATGACTCAAGCGCACAGGAACACTCTTCCCTTCCCACCAAAGGTGGTCCCTATTTTTCTCCTTGCATTTTTTTTTTACAGGCTTCCAAACTGGGTTGGCAGAAGCTGGGACAAGGAACGGGGGGAGCTCACTCGCCAGGGATTCGAACCGCCAACCTTTCTGATCGACAAGCTGCGTGTCTTAGCCCCTGAGCCACCCAGTCCCTTAGAACCAACCCTGCCTCTGAGAACGCCACCGAGTTATTGGCTAGACTAGAGTGGACGGAGACTCAAAGGGAGAGTTGGTGGGGGGAGTGAAAGTGAAAGTGAAAGTGGAAGCAGCCTTTCGTGAAGGTCGCCTTCTCTTCAAACAGGGTTGATACTTCCTGACCCCAAATCTGAGCTGCAAAAAATGATGATGATGATGATGATGATGATGATGATGATGGATGATGATGATCCAGGACCCCCTTCCACCGAGGGGGCAATCTGTGTCTCTGTTGCGTGTGTGTGTGTGTGTGTGTGTGTGTGTGTGTGTGTGTTTGAGTGTGCGAATGTGTTTGCGTGTGTGCGCGAATTTTCTTATTTCTACATGCACCCGCGCGTTCCTGTGTGTGTGTGTGTGTGTGTGTGTGTGTATTTGTGTGTCTGTATGTATTCACTCCTCCTTGCGTATCGTTATCCTTCTATACTCCTACGCGCACCCTTGCGCTTCTCTTTGTGTGTCTGTTTGTGTCCCTCTGTGCGCATTTGTGTCTCTCTGAGCATTTTTTCATATGTCTACGTTTCTCTTTGTGTGTGTGTGTTTGTGCATTTGTGCATTTGTGCCTCTATGCGCATTTCCATATTCCTGGCTGCTCTGCCGCGTTTCTCTCTCCGTGGGTGGGTGCGGGTGGGTGGGTCTTTGCGCTGCCACCCAAAGGCTCCGCAAGCGGAAGGACTACAACTCCCATCCTCCTCGGCCGCCCCTCCTCCTGCAAGGGAGGCGGGCGCTCGTCCTCCCAGAGGCCCCGTTGTGTGGATTGGAGGCGGGGAGTGGCGGCTCCTTCCTTGCCCGCCTGCGCGCAGCCTCTCCGGGCTCATCTGAAGCGCCCAGCGGAGGAGGAGGAGGAGGAAGCGGAGGGACTGGCTGGCCGCAGGAGCCGGAGTTGCCCAGGGCGGGGGAGAGGCCGGAGCCGGAGGAGCCATGGGCGCCGCCCTGAGCACGGTGAGCGAGGCAGGGGGCACCCCGAGGCCCTCCACACACACCCCCAACGCCACGGCTGCTTCTCCGGGCTGCCCTGGGCTCTGCCTGCACCCCGGGGTCCCCCTTGCGCCCCAGGAGAGAGGTCGGGGCGCCCGGTTGGAGAGGGGCGCATAGGGCGCTCTCGCCTCTCCCCCTTCTTTCTTTCCTTCCTTTCTCCCCTTCCCTCTCTCTCTCTCTCGTTTCTTTTTTCCCTCTGTTCCCTACTCCTTCCTTCCTTCTTTTCTCCTCCCCCTCCCTCCTTTCCTCCCTCCCTCCCTCTCTCTCTCTCTCTCTCTCTCTCTCTCTCGTTTCTTTTTCCCCTCTGTTTCCCTACTCCTTCCTTCTTTTCTCCTCCCCCCTCCCTCCTTTCCTCCCTCCCCCCCTCTCTCTCTCGTTTCTTTTTTCCCTCTGTTTCCCTACTCCTTCCTTCTTTCTTTTCTCCTCCCCCTCCCTCCTTTCCTCCCTCTCTCTCTGTTTCTTTTTTCCCTGTTTCCCTACTCCTTCCTTCCTTCTTTTCTCTCCCCCTCCCTCCTTTCCTCCCTCCCTCCCTCTCTCTCTCTCTCTCTCTCTCTCTCTCTCTCTCTCGTTTCTTTTTTCCCCTCTGTTTCCCTACTCCTTCCTTCCTTCTTTTCTCCTCCCCCCTTCCTCCCTGTCTCTCGTTTTTTCCATTCGGCTTGCCTACTCCTTCCTTCCCATCCTTCCTTTCTCCTCTTCCTCCGCTCTTTTCTTTATTCCCCCCCTCTGATTCCCTATTCCTTCCCTTCCTTCCTTTCTTTCTTCTTACTTCCTTCCCCTTCTCCTTTCCCCTTCCTGCCTTCTTTGCCCTTCTTTCCTTTCTTCCCTGCTCCCTTTCTGTTTCCTTCCTCCTTTCCTCCCTCCTCCTCCTCCTCCTCCTTCTTCTCTCTCTCTCTCTCTCATTTCTTTTTTCCCTCTGCTTCCCTACCCTTTCCTCCTCCTCTTCCTTCCTTCTCCTCCTCCCCCTCTTGTTTCTTTCCCCCCTCTGCTTCCCTACTCCTTCTCTCCCTCACTTCCTTCCTTTCTCCCTACTTCCGCCCACTTCTCCTCTCCTTTGACTGCCTGCCTCCTTTCTCCTCCTTTTCCCTTCTTCTCTTACTCCCCTTCCCTCCTTTCTTCCCTGCTTCCCTTCTCCTTCTCCCCTTTCTCCCTCTCTCTTTCTCTTTTCTCCTCTGCTTCCCTTCTCCTTCTCTCCTTCCTCTTCTTTCTGCCTCTGCTTCCTGTCTCCTTCCTTCTTCTCTTCCCCATTTTGTCTCCCTCCTTTCCCCTTCTCTTTCTTTCTTTCTTTCTTTCTTTCTTTCTTCCTTTCTTTTTCTTTCTCTGCCTTCTCCTTTCTTTCCCTGCTTCCTTTCTTCCTCCTTTTTCTCCTCCTTCTCCAGTCTTGCTTTTGGCTCACCGGGGCGGGGGGGGGGGGGAGCTAAATGGCCCTGCCACTTTGGAGAGGTTGGGGCCCAACCCTCTCATGGGGTTGAAGCACTTGCTGGAAAGGCCTTCTTCCTTCACTCCTCTTCAGGACCAGAGATGCTCCTGGATCCTGGGAGCCGATGGGAAGGATGGGCTTCCTGCCAAGGCCTGGAATGAAGTGTCTGCCTGCCTCTGAATTGGCCATGGTCTGGGTCTCTGGGCTAAGATCCAGTTTGTGCCTTAAATATATATATATAAATATGGGTGAGGGATATATTTATTGTCATGTCCACAATCGTACTCTGGAACAGTTTTGGTGCTGCCTTTCTCAATTGTGGCAACTTGCAAGATGGATGGACTTCCAACTCCCAGAATTGGAGAATTTATTTTATTCATTTAATTACTTACTTACTCACTTACTTACTTATAATTTATTCACTTATTTACTTTGGACTTCCAGAATTGGGGGATTTATTATTATTTTTACTTACTTACTTACTGTAGACTTCCAACATCCCAGAATTGGGGAATTTATTTTATTCATTTACTTACTTACTCACTTACTTACTTACAATTTACTCACTTATTTACTTTGGACTTCCACAATTGGGGGATTTATTATTATTTTTACTTACTTACTTATTCACTCACTCACTCACACACTCACTTACTTACTGTGGCCTTCCAACTCCCAGAATTGGGGAATTTATTTTATTTATTTACTTACTTACTTACAATTTACTTACTTATTTACTTTGGACTTCCAGCTCCCAGAATTGGGGAATTTAACTTACTTATAGTAACTTACTTACTGTGGCCTTCCAACTCCCAGAATTGGGGAATTTATTTTATTTATTTACTTACTCACTTACTTACAATTTACTTACAATTTACTTACTTATTTACTTTGGACTTCCAGCTCCCAGAATTGGGGAATTTAACTTACTTATAGTAACTTACTTACTCTGGCCTTCCAACTCCCAGAATTGGGGAATTTATTTTATTTATTTACTTACTCACTTACTTACAATTTACTTACTTATTTACTTTGGACTTCCAGCTCCCAGAATTGGGGAATTTAACTTACTTATAGTAACTTACTTACTCTGGCCTTCCAACTCCCAGAATTGGGGAATTTATTTTATTTATTTACTTACTCACTTACTTACAATTTACTTACTTATTTACTTTGGACTTCCAGCTCCCAGAATTGGGGAATTTAACTTACTTATAGTAACTTACTTACTCTGGCCTTCCAACTCCCAGAATTGGGGAATTTATTTTATTTATTTACTTACTCACTTACTTACAATTTACTTACTTATTTACTTTGGACTTCCAGCTCCCAGAATTGGGGAATTTAACTTACTTATAGTAACTTACTTACTCTGGCCTTCCAACTCCCAGAATTGGGGAATTTATTTTATTTATTTACTTACTCACTTACTTACAATTTACTTACTTATTTACTTTGGACTTCCAGCTCCCAGAATTGGGGAATTTAACTTACTTATAGTAACTTACTTACTCTGGCCTTCCAACTCCCAGAATTGGGGAATTTATTTTATTTATTTACTTACTCACTTACTTACAATTTACTTACTTATTTACTTTGGACTTCCAGCTCCCAGAATTGGGGAATTTAACTTACTTATAGTAACTTACTTACTCTGGCCTTCCAACTCCCAGAATTGGGGAATTTATTTTATTTATTTACTTACTCACTTACTCACTTACCGGTACTTACAATTTACTTGCTTATTTACTGTGGACTTCCAGCTCCCAGAATTGGGGAATTTAACTTACTTATAGTACTTAGCAATAGCAGTTAGACTTATATACCGCTTCATAGGTCTTTCAGCCCTCTCTAAGTGGTTTACAGAGGCAGCATATCGCCCCCAACAACAATCCGGGTCCTCATTTTACCCACCTCGGAAGGATGGAAGGCTGAGTCAACCTTGAGCCAGTGAGATTTGAACCGCTGAACTGCAGATAACAGTCAGCTGAAGTGGCCTGCAGTACTGCACTCTAACCACTGTGCCACCTCGGCTCCTCCTTACTTACTTACTGTGGCCTTCCAACTCCCAGAATTGGAGAATTTATTTTTACTTACTTACTTACTTACTTACTTACTTACTTACTTACTTACTTACTTACTTACTTACTTACCTACCTACCTACCTACCTACCTACCTACCTACTTACCTACTTACTTACTTACTTAGCCACTCATGTACAAGATAACAGGAATAAGAACATGAATAAGAACATAGGAAATGGGTACAAATAAATGGGGACAGTCGGACAGGGGCGGTAGGCAAGTTGATGAGTTTATGCATGCCCCCTTTAGGGACCTCTTAGGAATGGGGTGAGGTCCACAGTAGACAGTTTAAGGTTAAAGTTTTGGGGAAGAAACCACAGAGTCAGGTAGAGCATTCCAGGCGTTGACCCCTCTGTTGCTGAAGTCGTATTTTCTGCAATCGAGTTTGGAGCGGTTGACCTTGAGTTTGTATCTATTGTGAGTTTGTGTGTGGTTGTGGTTGAAGCTGAAGACGTCATTGACAGGTAGGACGTTGTAGCAGATAATTTTGCGTACTACGCTCCGTTCTAGGCATAGTTCTAGGTTGTCCAAGGCCAAAATTTCGAGCCAGGTAGCGGAAGGGGTTCTGTTGCCAGCCGAGGAATTCTGGGAGCGGAAGTCCATTCAAGCTGCCAAGGTGGGGGAAACCCAACACCGAAGCCAACAGCCTTCCATCCATTTGAACCTTCCACCCACACGGCTCTTGCCACAAACACTCTAGGCAACATTTGGGCAACCGAGTGCAAGGAATTTTTTCCCCTTTCTCTCTCCCACGCCAGGCCAGAAATAACATTTGGCTCTGGGTGTCATTTCTTCAGGGACTGAATCGTTGCAAGAAAGAACATTTTGTTTCGTGTTTTGATTCTTATCCTGGGGACTCCTAATTTCATTGTGTTGGAAGCCTCTTAGGGCATTTACAGGGTTAGGATCTCCTCTCCCCCTTTAAGTAGGCCTAATGGGATTTATAATTGGTTAATCGCTGGCTTTTTAACTCAACCTGAATTTTAATTAATTAAAGGAAGGAGTTAAAAGCAGCTTGTGAGGAGCAGGTAACTAAGATTCTAATAACAATTAAAATCTCATTCCAAGCAAGCTGGGAACTAGGAAAATGAGTTTCCCTAAAGCTAGATTTCCAATGTTTTCTTTCCAAAATATGTATGTGTTGTTTTTTTAAAAAATGTTCTGATCGAAACTACAATCTCTGTACTTCTGGAGTCTGTGTACTTGCTTAACTTCCATGTCTTCCAACCAACAACTAGTATGAGAAATAATCTTCCAAGTTGTAAAAAAAAAAAAACCCAGTTATTTTTCGTAGAAGAAGCAAGACGGTTAAATGAACAAGAAACAATGGATAGAAAGTCATCAAGGAGAGAAGCAATTTAGAAGAACTAAGAAGAAATTTCCTGACAGTTAGAACAATTAATCAGTGGAACAACTTGCCTCCAGAAGTTGTGAATGCTCCAACACTGGAAGTTTTTAAGAAGATGTTGGATAACCATTTGTCTGAAATGGTATAGGGTTTCCTGCCTAGGCAGGGGGTTGGATTAGAAGACCTCCAAGGTCCCTTCCAACTCTGGTATTGTATTGTATTGTATTCTATTCTATTCTATTCAACTCTACTATTCTATTCTATTCTATTTTCTCTTCTCTTCTACTCTACTCTAAGCACCTGAAGGCAGGACAAGAAGCAATGGGTGGAAACTAATCAAGGAGAGAAGCAACCTAGAACTAAGGAGACATTTCCTGACAGAACAATTAACCAGTGGAACAACTTGCCTCCAGAAGTTGTGAAGGCCCCAACACTGGAAGTTTTTAAGAAGATGTTGGATAACCGTTTGTCTGAAGTGGTGTAGGGTTTCCTGCCTAATCAGGGGGTTGGACTAGAAGACCTCCAAGGTCCCTTCCAACTCTGCTATTCTGTTCTACTCTACTCTTCTATATTCTACTCTACTGCACTCTACACTTATTCTATTCTATTCTATTTTCTCTTCTACTCTACTCTAAGCACCTGAAGGCAGAACAAGAAGCAATGGGTGGAAACTAATCAAGGAGAGAAGCAACCTAGAACTAAGGAGACATTTCCTGACAGAACAATTAACCAGTGGAACAACTTGCCTCCAGAAGTTGTGAAGGCCCCAACACTGGAAGTTTTTAAGAAGATGTTGGATAGCCATTTGTCTGAAGTGGTGTAGGGTTTCCTGCGTGAGCAGGGGGTTGGACTAGAAGACCTCTAAGGTCCCTTCCAACTCTGTTTAGTGTATTTCTACTCTACTCTATTGCTCTTTATCCTATTGTGTGTGGTAGGCTATCAGAAGCAAAGGTAATCTCTAAAAATAAGCATAATAAGAATCAGTAGAATTTGACTGTAGAGATGTGGGTCCAGGGTTTATTGGGCCTGGCTGACCTCAAGAAGCAAGATTTAATTTTTCTCATTTGGTGATCCCTTTTCATTCCATTCACATGCTTCGCTTGGCTTTATGGTGCCAGCCAAAATGTATCTCTGCACATTTTCCAAAGGTCACGGCTACTTCCGAAGAGATGCTCCACTTGTGACATTTGAGGGATCTACGGTGCGTTTTCCGCAGTCTTAATAGGTAGACCTATAACTTGGATATATTTGAAATTCCAGCTTCCCCAGTAAATTTCCATCTGCTGTCAGAAATTTCAAGGAAGTTTAGTGAATTTCAGAAGATGTTCCTTGGGTGAGACTTTTAGCAAGGACATCTGTTGAGGTTCTCCTGAAGCTAGTGCTGTCCACCAATGTTCATCTTGTTGTTGTTAGTTGCAAAGTTGTGTCTGGCCCATCGCGACTCCATGGACAGCGTTCCTCCAAGCCTTCCTTTACTCTACCATCCTCTGGAGTCCATTGAAGCTCACGCTGGCTGCTTTGGTGACTCCATCCAACCACCTCATTCTCTGTCGTCCCCTTCTTCTTTTGCCCTCCATCGTTCCCAGCATGAGGGTCTTCTCTAGGGAGTGGCCAAAGGATTTGAGTTTCCTCTTCAGGATCCGGCCTTCTAAAGAGCAGTCAGGGTGGATCTCCTCTAGGACTGACCGGTTGGATGGCCTTGCAGTCCAAGGGACTCAATGCAGGAGTCTTCTTCTCCAGCACCAGAGTTCAAGGGCCTCCATTCTTTGGCCCTCAGCCTTCCTTATGGTCCAGCCTTCACAACCATCCATTGCAACTGGGAAAACCACAGCCTTGACTATACACACTTTTGTTGGCAGGGGGATGTCTCTACTTTTTAGTCAGTTGTCTAGATTTTCCATAGCTTTCCTCCCCAGGAGCAAGTGTCTTTTAATTCCTTGGCTGCAGTCCTCATCTGTGGTGATCTTGGAGCCCAGGAAAGTAAAATCGGTCACTACCTCCATTTCTCCGCCATCTATTTGCCAGGAATTGAGAGGGTTCCTCTTAGTAATCAAAATAATGTAATTGCCACCTATTCTGTTACCTAACTAGCATCTAAGTTAATTGACGTGCTCATTAGTGATTAATAATAATGTTAAACTCATTTCAAGGTCTCATACCTTCACATCATCATGCCAAAGGTGATCTGTATATGGTATTCCAAAAAAGAAATGATAAATTGACATCAGTTGTGGGAATTGACAACTACGATATAAGTTTGTTTAGGATATAGCAGGCTTTGTCTGAGTCGTGACAACCTTAATTCTCAACTTTAATTGAGTTCCTTTGAAATCTGCATCAGATGAATGGAATTGGCTGTAATGTGAAGAACACAAAGAAAATGCATTTATTAAATCTCCATTCTGTGTTTCCATGCAACAGTATTCAACCCACAATGAATCCACACAACCCACTATTATAGGATAAACCTCTTGCTAAATCTCTCAGTGTTGGAATGATATCACAGCAGACATGCTTGGTCTAAAAACCTGTTCGTTTTTTCCCCTCTTAATGTATCTTCCAATAAAAATGTAATAACAACATTTAATATAATCCTTGTCATCATAGTACTAACAATTATATTGTTTATATCACTATCTGAACATGTTTTCTGCACTTCTTTAATCTCCTTTTATTCCCGACTTCCACTTTTATTCTGACAAAATGATTCCCATATCATATAATATTCACTTTGTTCTTTCCCCTTAATTGCCAGCGTTAATCTGTTCATTTCTGCACATTCTAATATTTTCCTAATCACCTTATCACCCAGCGCCATTTTTATGGGGAGTAAATCGCTTTGGAGCAAGAGGTTTTAAAAATGGCCAAGCATTCAGAGTCTCAGTTGTACTCCATAAAGTTCTTCGCAGAGAATAAGTTGTTGGGAATTGACGTATTAAAAAGACGTTTAGAATTATGCGCCTGTGGTCTTGTTCAGGAAGAATAGGACACCCTCAGGTTTCAAGGAGAGAAGAGAAGTGTGTGAAGTCCGTCTCAAAACTGAACGGATCTCGATAACAGAAGTTGGAAGGAACCTTGGAGGTCTTCTTCTCCAACTCCCTGCTCAAGCATATACCATTTTAGACAAATGGGTGTCCAGTCTCTTCTGAAAAAGAACCTCCAGTGATGGAGCATCCACAACATCTGGAGGCAACTTCTGTTCCACTGGTTAATTGTCCTCACTGTTAGGAAGTTTCTCCTTAATTTCAGGTTGCTTCTCCCCTTGATTAGTTTCCATCTGTTGCTGCTTGTCCTGCCCTCAGGTGCCTTGGAGAGTAGCTTGACTCCCTCTTCTTTGGGGCAGCCCCTGAGATATTGGAAGGAAGGATGGAGAGGAGGGAAAGAAGGAAGGACAGAAGGATCATAGAGAGAAGGATGGGAGGGTGGAAGGAAGGAAGGAGAGAAAGAAGGATTTCTCCTTAATCAGTTCCCACCCATTGCTTCTTGTTCTACCCTCAGGTCCCTTGGAGGATAGCTTGACTCCCTCTTCTTTGGGGCAACCCCTGAGATATTGGAAGACTGCTATCATGTCTCCCCTACTCCTTCTTTTCATTAAAGTAGACATACCCAGTTCCTGCAACCGTTCCTCGTATGTTTAATATGTATACAATTCATTTTTCTAACTCTCGGGAATCTTTTCCTTAGTTCTAAATTGCTTCTCTCCTTAATTAGTTTCCACCCATTGCTTCTTGTCCTGCCCTCAGGTGCTTTGGAGAATAGCTTGACTCCCTCTTCTTTGTGGCAACCCCTGAGATATTGGAAGGCTGCTATCATGTCTCCCCTCGTCCTTCTTTTCATTAAACTAGACATACCCAGTTCCTGCAACCGTTCTTCATATGGTTTAGCCTCCAGTCCCCTAATCCTCTTTTCCTTTTTCTCTTCTTCCTTATTTCCTCTTCCCTCCATCTCAGTCATGTCCTTGAGTTCTTCCCATCATTTCTCTGAGCAGCCCTAGCTAATTGTTTTTCAAGTAGCATCTCAGCATGAATCAGGACGTTCTTCAATGTGGTAACTCTGTCCTTTCCCCACCCCTCTTCTCTCTCATCCTCTCTTACTCCATTTCCCTTGTTCCTCTCCACTTGTGGTTGACGAAGGAGCAAAATAAGAGACAGAGGACCTATCTCTTCCTCCTGAGCTAGCTTCACTGGCCCGATAGTTGATTAGCCAAATTTAGACGTTTGGTAAGCGTTAGACCTCCGTTGGATGTTCTTGAGAAGGTTCTTTTAGAGCAGGAATCTTCAACCTTGGCGGTTTTATGACTGGCTGAGGAATTCTGGGAGTTGAATACTGATTAGATTAACAGAGTTGGAAAGGACCTTGTAGGTCATCTAGTCCACCCCCCCTCCCAATGAGGAACCCTTACACCATTTCTGACAGATGGCAGTCCAGTCTCCTCTTGAAAGCCTCCAGTGATGGAGCTCCCACAATTTTTGAAGGCCACTTCAGTTCCATTGAATATAGAATAACACAGTTGGGCGGGGCCTTGGAGGTCATCTAGTCCACCAGCACCCCGCTCAAGCAGGAGACACACACACCCCCTACACCATTTCTGACAAATGCCAGTCCAGTCTGTTCTTGAAAGCCTCCAGGGATGAAGCTCCCGCAACTTCTGAAAGCAACTTCTGTCCCATTGGTTGATTGCTCTCGCTGTCAGAAAAATTCTCCTTATTTATTTCCAGGTTGAATCTCTCCTTGGTCAGTTTCCATCCATTATTCCTTGTCTGGCCTTAGGGTGCTTTGGAAAATATCCTGACCCCCTCCTCTCTATGGCAGCCCCCCAAATATTAGAAGATGCTGTCCTGTCTCCCCTGGTCCTTCCCTTCACTAGGGTTCCTGCAGCCATTCTTCGTATGTTTTAGCCTCCAGTCCCCTCATCTTCCTATTGTCAGGTTCTGCTTCATTTAATAATCAGGAAAGAAACCACTCAACTCCGTTGGTTTGAAATTAAGTGTACTTTTACTAATTACAAACGCATAGTAGCGAAGATAAGCTGAATCTGGATAATTAGGCCCGAAAGCAAAGAATATCAGGTATAGTTCAATCCCCTCCCCTTGGCACCCCAGTCCATAGTCCAATTATAATTCACCCAACTGTCAGGTGGGAGATATCTTCAAAAAAACATCACCAGGGTGGAATGCCGGACAGTTAACCTTGGTGGGAAACTCCCTCCACATGCGCAATGAGATGGTCAGGCCAGCGTCTAGAATCTTCCTCCAGCACATCATGATTCCCCTCCCAAATACCATGCCCCCCCATTCCCTGTTTCAATGGCAGCTGAAGCAGCATCAAAGCATCTGGTTGCTCTTCTCTGCCCTCTTTCTAGAACAGTGTTTCTCAACCTTGGCAACTTGAAGATGTCCGGACTTCAACTCCTAGAATTCCCCAGCCAGCGAATGCTGGCTGGGGAATTCTAGGAGTTGAAGTCCGGACATCTTCAAGTTGCCAAGGTTGAGAAACACTGTTCTAGAGTCTCCACATCTTTTTTTATAGTGTGGTGACCAAAACTGGATGCAGGGTTCTAGGTGTGGTCTTACTAAGGCTTTACAAAGTGGTATTACACCACCCTTGATCTTGATTGCATCCCTAAATTAATGTAATTTAGGATTGCATTGGCTTTTTTGGCTGCCGCTGCAAACTCTTGGCTCATATTTAGTTGATTTAGTTGTCCACTAAGACTCCAAGACCCTTCTCAGAGTTACTGCTATTGAAGTCCACAAGTTATTACATTGCCAAGGTTAGAGACCCCTGATTTAGAGGAACAGAAGAGTGAGGATTTAAAAAAAAAATGGATTCAAAACTGGGTGAAGAAAAGAATTAAAAGTTCGTGCCCTGGTCTACTTTGATATTATTTTTCTGTCAACCCAGACAAGGTTTCTTAACTGCATAAATAAATGTTGGCTTTGATCCCGGGACAATATTATTATTTTTTTCCTGGCTTGCTCCCTTTTGGTTCGTTGGCTCTGGAAACCATCCTAGGAAATAATATAAACATATATATGATGTAAATATAATGCAATCCAGAGGAATATTCCTTTGTGTATCTGGTGATATTTGGGCAAGCAAAGCTAAAGATAGGAACGAAGCAACTGTGCATTTCCAATCTTTGTACCCCCAAAACATGTTGACAGTTGAGAAGCAAAGTTGGGGGTAGAGTTGGGTAGAATTTGGGTGTTCCTAAAATGCAACAGATTGAAAGCACAACCTCTCTCTCTCCCCTTATAATTTTTTTTTTCAGGACGCATGGCTATTTTCTTCCTGCCGTTCTTTTTTTTATTATTATTATTGGCAAGCATTGAGGCTGTGTCAGAGAACTAAATCTGAATTGCTTCTACATTGCTCAGCGCTTGCCACGCCCGTAAATGGGAGCCAAGAATGCTAAGCTCGCATCTCGGTTAGTGTTTTGGGAGGGCTGAGAGTAGGATCCAACTCTTCTTTGGCGTTTTTAAAAAAGGAAACTGAGTTCCCCCCCCCCCCCAGGGCTTTATTTCTTGTTTTCTTTTAGTAGTTTTGTGTTAGTTTCCTGTAGCCTTGCTACAGGAACCCAGATCTGCTTCCATGGGAATCGCCTTTCATTTAATCCCCACATGCGCTGATGATGTTACCTAGTTGGATAATGAAATGTCTGCAAGAAAGCCACCAAGCTCAGAGTGTACAAAGGACCCCTCGAGGCTCCTCCTCCATCATCATCATCATCATCTCCTTCTCCTCCTTCTCCTTCGCCTTCTTCTTCTAGTACTACTACTACTCAAACCCTACTCCCCTCTAGCACTGATGCTGTTGCCTAGTTGGGTAATGAAACATCTGCAAGAAAACCACCAAGCTCATAGAGCATCAAAGACCCTATAGTAGTAGTAGTAGTAGTAGTTCTTCTTCTACTACTGCTGCTGCTGCTACTACTACTACTACTCAAACCCTACTCCCCTCTAGCACTGATGCTGTTGCCTAGTTGGGTAATGAAACGTCTGCAAGAAAGCCACCAAGCTCAGAGAGCACTAAGAACCCTATAGTTCTTCTACTACTACTACTACTACTACTACTACTACTACTACTACTACTACTACTCAAACCCTACTCCCCTCTAGCACTGATGCTGTTGCCTAGTTGGGTAATGAAACGTCTGCAAGAAAACCACCAACCTCAGAGAGCACTAGAACCCTATAGTAGTTCTTCTTCTTCTTCTTCTTCTTCTTCTTCTTCTTCTTCTTCTTCTTCTTCTTCTTCTTCTTCTTCTTCTTCTTCTACTACTACTACTACTACTACTACTACTACTACTACTACTACTCAAACCCTACTCTTCTCTAGCACTGATGCTGTTGCCTAGTTTGGTAATGCAACATCTGCAAGAAAACCACCAAGCTCAGAGAGCACCAAGGGACCCACAATCTTCCTCTTCTCTCCTCCTCCTCCTCCTCCTCCTCCTCCTCCTCCTCCTCCTCCTCCTCCTCCTCCTCCTCCTCCTCCTCCTCCTCCTCCTCCTCCTCCTCCATTGTTGTCTCCTACACAAGCCTAACTGCTGTAGGACATGTCAAATGTTCCAACCTTCAATTTCCAAACATTAGGAAGCCAGCAATTGTGACAGGCCTTGAGGGGATTGCAAAGATATTTTGGTTCCTTTAGTGTAATTTAGACGGGCTCGCTAAGTTAACAACATAAACGTCCTAACTTTTCAACGTTTTGTTCGTTTCATTCCAAGTCACACAGGCGCAACTTGGATATTGGAACGGTTCATTTCGTATTTTGAGGACTATTTATAGATGCAATATTTTGTGGTCAGGAGACAGTCATATGGTTTTCTTCTCCCTCTTCCCCCCCCCCAACCCTTGCCGGAAAGAGACTGAAAATATGGCATTTTCGGTCTTGTGCTTCAAAACAGAAATCTTCCTGCATTAGTAATTAATGAACATTAGTGCCAGCTCTGGGAATATCTGATGTAGCATCTAAAGGAGATAATTGATTATTTCAGAACTATGAAGCTCTATCCTGCCAAAAAACAACAACCCCAATCCTTTTTTTATAAATAAGAAGAAAAAAGTATTCTACACTTCTTGGAAAGTATATACAAAATATGCTTCTTATGTTTTTATAAGGAATAGAATAGGATTAGGATAGGATTAGAATAGATTAGAATAAAATAGAATAGGGGAGAAAAGGGGAGAGATGATAGCAGTGTTCCAATATCTCAGGGGTTGCCACAAAGAAGAGGGAGTCAAACTATTCTCCAAGGCACCTGAGGGCAGGACAAGAAGCAATAGGTGGAAACTAATCAAGGAGAAAAGCAATTTACAACTAAGGAGAAATTTCCTGACAGTGAGAACAATTAATCAGTGGAACAGAAGTTGCCTCCAGAAGTTGTGAATGCCCCAACACTGGAAGTCTTCAAGAAGATGCTGGATAGCCATTTGTCTGAAACGGTATAGGGTTTCCTGCCTAGGCAGGGGGTTGGACTAGAAGACCTCCAAGGTCCCTTCCAACTCTGCTATTGTATTGAATAGGGTTAGGATAGATTAGATTGGAAGAGAAGAAAAGAAAAGAGAAAAAACAGAATATATAGAATAGAATGTAGAATAGAATAGAACAGGAAATAGGAAATGATAGGATATAGGAAAAGGAAAAAAAATAGAATATAGAGTAGGATCAGAATCGAATCAAATAGAATAGAATAGATTAAGAACAGAATGGAATGGAATAGATTAAGAATAGAATGGAATGGAATGGAATAACATAGAATAGAGTAGAATAGAATAGAATAGAACAGAATTCTTTATTGGCCAAATGTGATTGGACACACAAGGAAGTTGTCTTTGGTGCAGATGCTCTCAAGTGTACATAAAAAGACAAGATACATTCGTCAAGAATCAAAAGGTACAGCATTTAATGATAGTCATAGGCAATCAGGAAACAATATCAATATAAATCGTAATGATACAAGCAACACAGTCCTGCAGTCATAAGTGGGAGGAGATGGATGATAGGAACAATGAGAAGACTAATAGTAATAGTAAAGCAGCCTTAGTGAATAGTTTGACAGTGTGGTGGGAATTAGTTGTTTAGCAGAGTGATGGCGTCCGGGGAAAAACTCTCCTTGTGTCTAGTTGTCTTGGTGTGCAGTGCTCCATAGCGTCGTTTTCAGGATAGGAGTTGAAACAATTTACGTCCAGGATTTTAGGGGTCTGTAGATATTTTCCCAGCCCTCTTTTTAACTCCTGCAGTGTTACAGACCCTCAATGGAAGGCAGGTTTGGTAGCAAATTGCCTTTTCTGCGGTTCTGATTATCCTCCGAAGTCGCCGTCTGCCTTGTCTAATATAACAGGAATTATATTTAAATTCATTTTTTTTTCCAACCAGCAAGAGATGTGTGAGCACGAGTGTACAAGAGAAAAACCACACAGCCTCCTTCCAAGTTTCAAGCTTGTTGAAATATCAGCCGTCTCCGAGGAGCCCTCTCTTCCCAGGTGGCCAAAATTATTTCGGCTCCAGCTCCAACATTCTGTCCTTCCAAAGAGGACAGTCGTGGTTGATTTCTTCTGGGATTAGAATTGGCCTGGATAGTTGACATATGTCATTTCCCCCCACATGCTCTTTTATCAGGGGTCCCATCACCAAGGCCAACTCTGTAAGTTCAATTAGATGAATAGCCCACACGGGGGTCGAAAATTCAAGTACGCTTCAGTTGCGCAAGCGGATTTGATGAAGTCCTTACCTTGGGACGAAGGGAAGGTTGATAGCAGTTGGGAAGAAGGATTAGTGACACAATCCTCAAGGCCAAATGCTATCTGCTGGGGGAACGATCTCTGCTTTTTTTTGGTGTTAGGAGTTGTTTTCAGCCTTGAAATCTTCGTCTTTTGCAAGAAGGAACCTTTCACTGACTCGCACGGCAAATGCAGATTTGCAAAGCGCATTTTGGAAGGGAAATAGTCTCGCAACCTATCACTTTCTTCTCGAAAGAAAAGTATTCCCAATGTAAAATGTTATTTTACATTTTAAGAGCCGAGGTGGCGCAGGTGGTTAGAGTGCAGTACTGCAGGCCACTTCAGCTGACTGCTAAGCTGCAGTTCGGCGGTTCAAATCTCACCGGCTCAGGGTTGACTCAGCCTTCCATCCTTCCGAGGTGGGTAAAAATGAGGACCCGGATTGTTGGGGGCAATATGCTGACTCTGTAAACCGCTTAGAGGGGGCTGAAAGCCCTACGAAGCGGTATATAAGTCTAACTGCTATTGCTATCTATCTATCTATCTATCTATCTATCTATCTATCTATCTATCTATATCTATCTATATCTATCTCTCCCTCCCTCTCTCTATATCTATCTCTTCCCCTCTCTATATCTATCTATCTATCTATCTATCTATCTATCTATCTATCTATCTATCTATCTATCTATCTATCTATCTATCTATCTATCTATCTATCTGGGTGAAATGAGGACCCAGACTGTGGGGGCGATATGCTGACTCTGTAAACCGCTTAGAGAGGGCTGAAAGCCCTATGAAGCGGTATATAAGTCTAACTGCTATTGCTATTGCTATTGCTATAAAGGTGTAATGTTATTGGAGGTTTATTGAAATTGCGAATGAATGCCAGTGGGTGGTTGCTATAATATTGCTTACAGAATGTTTTTACAGCTGAGAGACGGGGACATATTTTTTTTATTGAAATTTTTTGGAAAAAAAAGCTTTTACAAATGTTTACCTCCCTCCCCCTACCCTCCCCCCCCCAACCTTCTCCCCCCCCCAAGACTTCCCAGAACCAATACAGGGTATAAATCTTTAACAAAGATATTCTAAAAGAAACTTTTAAAAAGTTAGTATCATCTTCCATTTGAGCTTTAACTCCTCTTTTGTTAGGCCAACTCTAAACAGATTATATCATTCCTTGTTTCTTCAGTTATAAACTATCTGGAATTTCTTAGTCCCGCATTTATTTTGAGCATAGTCAAATCAATCTGGGGACGTTTTATCTACTAGGAACTGTTTTTAACTGTGCAAGGTTGTGTGGACATGACGGTGGAAGTGAAAATATCTGTTATCTCAGCTTTTCTGGGGATTAGAAGGAAAGTCAACCATTCATTTATTCAGATAGACCTGTGATGGCAAAATCTATGGCATGCAAGCCGTCAGCTGCAGCGCGATATGCACATGCCGGCCATGTGCATATTTTTGGCCTTCTGGAGGACCAGTGGCGGCCGTTTTTGCCCCCCTCGGGCTTTAGGAAAGCCTCTGGAGCCTGGGGGGCAAAACACGACCCTAACTGGCCAACTGGAAGTTTGAAAACAATCAGTTTCCGGCTTCCGGAGAGCCAGGGGACGCCGTTTTCGCCCTCCCCCAGCTCCAGGAAAGCTTCCAGAGCCTGGGGAGGGCGAAAAATGGGCCCAGCGGGCCAACCAGAAGTTTAGAAATGCAGTTGGGCGGGGTGCATTGCATTGTGGGTGTGGGGCGCGCACTACCGCACACGCATGCCCAATTTTGGCACACGTTTACAAAAAGGTTGGCCATCACTGAGATAGACATTCGCTGTACGTAAAGAAGTCTCCCCTCTCCAGTCACATCTGAGTCTAGGGCAGGGGTGTCAAACTCGATTTCATTGAGGGCTGCACCAGGGTTGTGTTTGACCCTCGGGGGAGGGGGGGGCATGGCCAGGGTTGGTGTGGCCAGCTCAACGTCACTCAGGTCGGCGCCGGTGGCTGGCCCGAGCACTTCTGCCAGTGAAAATGGGCTCCCGAGCTCCGTTTTTGGCTGCGACGGTCTCCTGCAGTTCTCTTCCAGTGAAAATGGAGTTTGGGAGGATTGCACGCGACCACCGGCCGGTCCTTTGCTGTTTCCAGGACAGCCCCGTGAGCCAGATCTAAGCATCACGTGGGCTGGATCCGGCCCCCGGGCCTTGAGTTTGACACCCCCTGGTTTAGAGTGTAATTATATCCCCGTTTCTTAGCCAAGGGAGGAAGCATTGTCCGAAGACATTTTCCCTGGTCCCGTGGCCAGAATGGTTATATGCTAAAGTCACATGGATCATTGCTACCTTCCCACCAAAGTGGTGCCTATTGATCTACTCGCATTTGCGTGCTCTCGAACTGCTTGGTGGGCAGGAGCTGAGGCAAGGATGGAAGCTCGCCCTTTCTCACAGTGTTGGGGTCTTGAACCCAGGCTGTTAGCTTTCCAGATAACAAGCTCAGCATCTTTAACCTCTGAGCCCCCACCCCCCACCCCACTCCCGCCATTCCCTGTAGAGCTTTGAATAAAATCTCCCTGCGGTATGTCCAGAGTAATCCTGATCTAACTAACTAACAGAAGGTTATTGAAACAATTGCAGAGATCATTGATGCAGAATGCTTGGGAACTTTGCAAGAGTTGCAAAAAGACACATTTTTCTCAGTTCACCCTATTCTTCCCCTTGTAAGATAATGCCAACAAGTTACATATCACCTAATTAGCTGTTTACAAAGGAAGAACTCGTATCTTTAATGCCATCTAATAATAATATTTAAATGCGATTACCTGATCGTGTTTCATGGTTAGCAGATAACACTGAAAAAGCACTCCTGTTGTTCATTTGTTTTGTTCTTGTTAGGAATATAATGTAACGGTTGGGTTGGCAATATATAAACCATATAGCAATGCTGTACCGGTTTCTTTAAATCATACTGTAAAATGTGATTGGTTGCTGTTTTCCTCAATCGGCCATAAGAGGGAGCCAGAATGACTGTTAGCTCTCTGTTCGTTAGATGCTGGGCTGATCTGATCTGAGTGTTTTTGGAAGCTGGCTGTTAGAAAGTGTCGTGAGCTATTGTAAGTTTTGCAACTGCTAGCAAACTTTGAGTTCTGAACTGATTATATGATACTGGACTATGTTATTTGGATTATCCCTTAACTGAAAGGCATTGATGACTGACTGTCTTATCCGTGTATAACTTGGACTGTTTGATGGACTCTGAAACCTCTATTTCCACGAAAGTAAAAGCCTATTTAAACTGCAGTCTCTCTGTATGCTGGTTTGTGCGTTCTCCAACACAACTCTCACAATGCTTCTCTGAATGTATTCGCTCTCCCAACAGGGAGCTTACCTAACAGTTCTTAGCCATTTTCTAATTTATTTCTTGTTTATCAAATCAGGATGCTGAATTTTAACATCTTCTTTCTTTGTTACAGGTGGGAAACATTGTCCTGTTTCCAGTCTATTTCGTGATCAGTTTGATCAAGCGACTTTTCGCGAAAGCTATGCCTCCGATCACGCTGGAAAATCCGGATGTGAAATATGCATTAAGGCTGATTGATAAAGAGGTAACACATAAACTATTCCCTTATATTTCTCTCCCTTTCCTCCCCCCTTCTCTCCCTTTCCTCTCTCCTCTCTCTCTCCCTCCCTCTCCTCTCTCCCCTCCTCTCTCTCATGCTCCCATTTCTCTCACCCTCTCTCTCTCCCTGTCTTGCCTCTCCCACTCCTCTCACACTCCATTCTCTCTCCCTCTCCCGCCTCTCTCTCATGCTCCCCTCTCTCTCACCATCCTCTCTCTTTCTGACTCCTCTCTCCCTCTCCTCCCCCCTTTCTTCTTCTCTCACTCCTCTCTCTCCCTGCTTCACTTCTCTCCCTCTCTCTCTCATGCTCCCATCTCTCTCGCCCCCTCCCTCTACCGCCTCTCTCTCACGCTCCCCTCTCTCTTACCCTATCTTGCCTCTCCTCTACCTTTCCCTCTCCTCTCTCTCCCTCCCTTTCCTCCCCCCTCTCTCCCTTTCCTCCCCCTCTCTCCCTTTCTTCTCCCTCTCTCTCTCTCCCTCTCCCTCCTCTCTCTCTCCCTGTTTCACCTCTCTCTCTCTCACGCTCCCCTCTCTCTTACCCTATCTTCCCTCTCCTCTCTCTTTCCCTCTCTCTCCCTCCCTTTCCTCCCCCCTCTCTCCCTTTCCTCCCCCTCTCTCCCTTTCTTCTCCCTCTCTCTCTCTCTCCCTCTCCCTCCTCTCTCTCTCCCTGTTTCACCTCTCTCTCTCTCACGCTCCCCTCTCTCTTACCCTATCTTCCCTCTCCTCTCTCTTTCCCTCTCTCTCCCTCCCTTTCCTCCCCCCTCTCTCCCTTTCTTCTCCCTCTCTCTCTCACTCGTCTCTCCCTGCTTCGCTTCTCTCCCTCTCTCTCTCATGCTCCCATGTTTCTCGCCCTCTCCCGCCTCTCTCTCACCCCATCTTGCCTCTCCTCTCTCTTTCTCTCCCCTCTCTCTCCCTCCCTTTTCCCCCCTCTCCCTTTCCTCTTCCCCCTCTCTCCTCTCTCCCTTTCCCTCCTCTCTCTCTCCCTGTTTCACCTCTCTCTCTCTCTCACGCTCCCCTCTCTCTTACCCTATCTTGCCTCTCCTCTCTCTTTCCCTCTCCTCTCTCTCCCTCCCTTTCCTCCCCCCTCTCTCCCTTTCTTCTCCCTCTCTCTCTCTCGTCTCTCCCTGCTTTGCTTCTCTCCCTCTCTCTCTCTTGCTCCCATCTCATGCCAGCAGAAACGTTATTTATTTCTTCAGTCCACACCATTCTGAAGTACAGATGATGTACCTTGATTATAAACATTTGGGCTTGGATGGAGCAAGTCTAACTCTGCCCTGATTTTATGAAGTTGTATTTCTCTCTTTTCAGCAAATCAGTCATGACACCAGAAAGTTTCGATTTGCCCTGCCAAGCCCAAGGCATGTTTTGGGACTTCCTGTGGGTAAGCTGTTTATGTTAAAATAAATTATATATACATACATATACATGTACATGTACATGTACATGTACATGTACATGTACATGTATATGTATATGTATATGATGTATATGATGTATATGTATATAGGTACTTTGTAGGGGGAATAAGGGAAAAAGTTGACACCAACAAATGGAATTGTGGATTTGAGAAGAAAGTTCTTTCTTTTCTTCTTCTTTTTCTTCTTTCTCCTCTTCCTCCTCCTCTTCTTATTCTTCCTCTATTTCTTCTTCTTCTTCTAATTCTTCTTCTTCTGATTCTTCTCCTCCTCCTCCTCCTCTTCCTCCTCTTCCTTCTCTTCTTATTCTTCCTTCGTTTCTTCTTCTTCTAATTCTACTTCCTCGTCTTCCTCTTCCTCCTCCTCCTCCTCTTCCTTCTCCTCTTCTTATTCTTCTTCCGTTTCTTCTTCTAATTCTTCTTCTGTTCTTCCTCCTCCTCCCCCTCTTCTTCTCCCCTCCTTCTCTTTCCTCTGTCCTTCTTCCTCTCTTCTTTTTCCTTTCTTCTGCTTCTTTCTCCTCCTCCCTCTTCTTTTCCCTTCCTTCCTTCCTTCCTTCCTTCCTTCCCTCCTTCCTTCCTTCCTTCTTTCCTTCCTCTGGACCCGCTCTCTAAATAAGTAGGAGAATTCATCCACGGGGACTGAAGCCCCCCAACCCAGAACCAAAAGGAAACAAGAACGGTTTTGCTAAGTCGGAGGCCCCACCCGCTAACCTAATCCTGAGCCGTGAATTTCCGTGGCCCATTCCCCCCCCTCGATATTTTTTTCGGACAAAGAATATTTGCTTTGTTTATTTCTCCTGGTGCCACTCAACTCCCACTGTGCCAACCTGGGCAAACAAAAAAAACAACAGCAACAACCCACAACATGATTGTGATTGTTTACGATGTGTGGCCGGGAGAAAGACCTGGATGGGTACCAGAGCGAATTTGCAACCATGGTGTTTTTGTTTTGCCTTTCCTTCCTTCCCTGAGTTGCCGGGTGGAATCCGTAATTGGGAGCCAGCTGCTCCTCTCCTCTGCCAGAGGCGTTTTGCGCAGGGAAGCAGGTGTGGGGCCTGGTGTTTGTGCCTTGCAACCACGGGGGGAGTGTGAAGTACAAGGATACGGGGTGGGGGGGAGAGGCGTATTGCGCTGCCTCTCCCTCTCTCTCTCTCTCTCTCTCTCCAAAAGACCCGTAGCGTTACGAGTAACGTTTTGCTAGGCATTTATCCAGAAGAATAACGGTGCAAACGACAATCAATTATCGGGGAGTTTTAAATAAAAGGGGTTTTTTTGTTTTTTTATTCTCTTACGTACCATTGTAAGTATGCATTCCCATAATTGTTCTTCTTCTTTACACTTGTCATTCTTATACATTTGTTATTTCATTTAATAGGTTATAATACTTTATAATGCTTTATTTACCATCCCTATTGCAACAACACCTTATTTTCCCTTTCTTTTCTCCCTCCCTCCCTTCTCTACTTCCTTGCTTTCTCCTCTCCTTCCCCTTCTTTCTTCCCTTCCCTCTCTCCTACTCCTCTCTTCCCCTCCCTACCCTTTCTCTTTCTCTTTCTCTTCCTTCCATCCTCCTCTCTTTCTCTTTCTCTTCCTTCCATCCCCCTCTCTTTCCCTTCCTTCTTCCCTTCCCTTTCTCCTACTCCTACTCTTCCTCTTTCTACCCTTTCTCCTTCTCTTTCTCTCCCTTCCATCCTCCTCTCCTTCCCCTTCCTTCTTCCCTTCCCTTTCTCCTACTCCTACTCTTCCTCTTCCTACCCTCTCTCCTTCTCTTCCTCTTCCTTCCATCATCCTCTCCTTCCCCTTCTTTCTTCCCTTCCCTTTCTCCTACTCTTCCCCTTCCTCTTCCTATCCTCTCTCCTTCTCTTCCTCTTCCTTCCATCCTCCTCTCCTTCCCCTTCCTTCTTCCCTTCCCTTTCTCCTACTCTTCCCCTGCCTACACTCTCTCCTCTTTCTCTTCCTTCCATCCTCCTCTCCTTCCCCTTACTTCTTCCCTTCCCTTTCTCCTACTCTTCCCCTTCATACCCTCTCTCCTTCTCTTTTTCTTCCTTCCATCCTCCTCTCCTTCCCCTTCATTCTTCCCTTTCTCCTACTCTTCCACTTCCTACCCACTCTCCTTCTCTCTCTCCCTTCCATGCTCCTCTCCTTACCCCTTCCTTCTTCCCTTACCTCTTCCCTAATCCTACTCTTCCTCTTCCCCTCCCTACCCTCTCTCCTTCTCTTTCTCTCCCTTCCACCCTTCTATCGTTTCTTGAGGCTGCACCCTCAAACTTTGATTGGTTTTTTTTTATTCAACAATATTTTTGGCTTTCTTCCTTTCTTCCCCATCTCTCTCTCTCTCTCTCTCTCTCTCACACACACACACACACACACACACACACACACATACAATCAGGCCAATTATTGTTTTTCTTTCAGTACAGGCTGCTCTTAACAAAGTTTACAACAGCACTGAAAAAAGCGACTTAGGACCATGTTTCACACTTACGACCGTCACAGCATTTCTCCTCCCCTCCCCTTCACGGTCACATGAGGGCCGCACCAGGGTTCTGTTTGACCTCTGGGGGCTGGGCGTGGCCAGGGTGGGTGTGGCCAGCTCAACGTCACTCATGTCGGCGTCGGTAGCAGCCCGAGCTCCGTTTCCGGCTACAACGGCCTCCTGCAGCTCTCTGCCAGTGAAAACGGAGCTTGGGAGGCACGCAGCCCTCGTGAGCCCTGTTTTTCCCTGGCAGAGGCACTGCGGGCTGGTCCTTCGCTGTTTCCAGGAGGGCCCCGTGGCCAAGATTTAAACTCCACATGGGCCGGATCCGGTCCCCCGGGTCTTCAGTTTGACGCCCCTGGTTTAGGGTGTAATTACTGTATTTTTCGAAGTATAAGACACACCTTTTTCCCTCGAAAAAGAGGATGAAAATCTGGCTGCGTCTTATACACTGAATAAAGCACTTTTTGCCTCCCGAATTAAACTGGAAGATTAATTGGAAGATTAATCAGATGAAATGCAATGGTGAAAAGAGTCAGGTTCTACATTTAGGCAAGAAAAACGAAATGCACAGGTACAGTATAGGTGGTACCTTGCTCAACAGTAGTAACTGGGAGAGGGATCTTGGAGTCCGAGTGGACAGCCATTTAAATAGGAGCCAGCCGTGTTCAGAAGCAGCCAAAAATGCCAAGACAGTTCTAGGCTGCATCAACGGAGGGAGAGAATCAAGATCACGTGAAGGGTTAATACCACTTTATAAGGCCTTGGTAAGGCCACACTTGAAATACTGCATTCAGTTTTGGTCGCAATGATGTAGAAAAGATGCGGAGACTCTAGAAAGAGTGCAGAGAAGAGCAACGAAGCTTCCCGGTTTCCCCCACCCAGTTGAAAGTCCAAGATCTTGCCCCCACACTCACAAGTCCATCCCATTGTCCAATTTCCCACTGCCATGCATGCAGTTCCATCCATCCAGTTCCGGCCAGGTGCAGAGATAAAGGATGACCTTTGCTTTCTAAGAAGAATGTTGTTATGGCTACATATCATCCAACTCTGTACCATCCCCCCCTTCCATTTTCCCACCATAGAGTACGCAGAGTAGAATAATAGAAAGTGCGTCAGGCCCAAAGATCCAAAAAGAAAAAAATGGCTGCAGGCCTGACAGATGAGCCGAGGTGGCGCAGTGGTTAGGGTGCAGTACTGCAGGCCACTTCAGCTGACTGTTATCTGCAGTTCAGCGGTTCTAATCTCACCGGCTCAGGGTTGACTCAGCCTTCCATCCTTCCGAGGTGGGTGAAATGAGGACCCAGACTGTGGGGGCGATATGCTGACTCTGTAAACCGCTTAGAGAGGGCTGAAAGCCCTATGAAGCGGTATATAAGTCTAACTGCTATTGCTATGATCTATCTTGTTCCATCTTTTAAATGTTTTGTTTGATCTTCAGGGCAGCATATTTACCTCTCGGCCAGGATTGACGGGAATTTGGTGATCAGACCTTACACACCTGTCACAAGTGACGATGACAAAGGATATGTGGACCTGGTTGTGAAGGTAAAAGCTTTGCGATTAATCATTTCATTAAGCTCATCTAACTATATATACATGGCTCTGTCTGTGTGTGTGTGTGTGTGTTCCAGCATAACTCTGGAACGCCTCGAGTAATTTCAACCAAACTTGTTACACAGATGACTTACTCTCTGGAAACAAATACTGTTGCGGTTTAGACACTCCTAAAACCCCTTGGGGGGGTGTGTTTTCTGTTACGATACAGCCTGTTGTGCCTTCAAATGGCTTCTGCTGTACTGCTGTAGAATGGCTTCTACTTTACAGCACAGTGGAGTTGCCATGTGACAGCTTCACAGTATTCCCCAAGGGGGCTCCCTCTGGTAAGCGTGAAAATCCAACATTAGAAATTACATTTGGTCCGGGCATTTCCCCCCCCTATAAATAAATACCCCAGACAACGCTGGGTTAGAAGCTAGTCAAAATATAAAACACAAAGGAAAAGAAAAATAGTGGGGGGGAGGGGGGAGGAGGAAAAGAAAAGAAATGGAGGGGAACACGGAAAATGAAAAGAAAAGCATTGACCTCTGACTCTTCTTAGCGAAGTAGAATAAGATAGGAAACGTTACAGTCCCAAATTTTTAATTTTACATACTTAATATATGCTAGCCAGTTCTATAACGAACTTGTCTAATTAGCAAAAACCAAACTCAAGGTTTCGTTGTTTTTTTCCATCTCAAGCACAAAATCCAGAAGTGTTTCCCAAGTACGGGTAGAAACATGCTTTTCTTAGATTAAAGTAGTTAATTTAGCCATCTCTGCTAATTCCATCAATTTTTCCAGCCACTCCTCCATTGAGGGAATCAAACCGTCATAAACGTGAGTCGGTTGCCAAGGATCCGGATGTAAATGACAAGGCCATAGGGAGGTTACGCCCATCGCAAGTGTGGAAAACGGTCATAAGTCCCTTTTTTTCAGTGACGTAACTTCCAACAGTCACTAAATGAACCTGTTGTAAGTCGAGAATCACCTCTACTAGCTTACGGACAAATATATATGGGGTGTGGTCTATCTGTCTTGAGCAGCATGGACTTACAGGCATCTAAAAAAATTGTGTCTTTCTCATCTGCACGTTCAGTTTTAAAGGTATTTTCTCCCCTATAGATCTATTTCAAAGGGGTTCACCCCAAATTTCCCGAAGGAGGGAAAATGTCCCAGTATCTGGAGAATCTAAAGATGGGGGACACCATTGATTTTCGGGGACCCAGTGGATTGCTCGTTTACGAGGGAAAAGGTGAGGCTCTAGAAGCTGGATGTCAAATTGGAGACGGTTGCTGTTGTGGCCTATCGCCCGCGGGCCCCTCCAGCAGCCGAATGAGAGAAGTAGGAGGAGTGGGAGTCAGGGTGAACATCACGGCAACCTGAGAGCTCCGAGGGGAAAGAGGGAAAGGAGCTGTTAGAGAGAGGGAGACAGAGGAGGAATCTGGGCCATCCCTCAGCCCTCAGTTGGAGAGTCAACAGCCCCCAGGTCTGGAAGTCGCTCATGAAAGCCTCCAAAGCCTGGGGAGGGCGGAAAACGGGCCTACTAGGCCTACCGGAAGTTCAGAAACGGGCCATTTCCGGCTTCCGGAGGGGCTTCCAGGGGACGCCATTTTCGCCATCCCCAGGCCTCAGGAGGGGGGTTGTGTATGCGTGGGGGGGGCAGCAGGGGGGGTTGTGCGCACATGCACTGAGGGTGCATGGGGTGTTTGTGTGTTGAATTATGGCTTTCAGCACCCGAGCCAGAAAATGTTAGCCATCACTGGAATACAAGTTACATTTGGACAATTTTCCCCCTTGGTGGTTTTAAAATATATATATATATATTATATATATATATATAGTTATTTGGCAAGTTTTCATCATTGGGATTAGGAGTGGGCAGAAGGTGTCATATTTGGGCATTCCAAGCACATGTCTTGGGTTTGAGATGGGTGTTTTTTTTCCCCCCTTCTCCAGGCGTGTTTGCGATTCGTTCAGACAAGAAATCCCTGCCCGTTCTTAAGCAGGTGAAATCCGTCGGGCTGATTGCAGGTGGAACAGGTACTCCAAAACGGTGTTTTCCCTACCTTGGGTTCTTCAGTGGGATGTGTCAAGTGCAAAGAATTACCCGTTAACGTCTAGTTAAGATGATTTATTGACCATGCCTGCTCACAAGGATGTGGTCAATTTAATACTCAACATTAAATTGGCACTAGATGAAGAGTCGATGGAATTCAAGAGGGGTTGGAGTTAGAACATTTGCGGCAGCATAAGGATTCCAGGCTGATGGCTCACTTGACTCCACCTCCAATTCTGACTGCTCTTCTCCAGCAGATCTGGACAAGATTCATTTAACCATTTCTCTCTTTCTTTCTTTCTCTCTCTCTCTCTCTCTTCCTCCCTCCCTCCCTCTCCCTCTCTTTTTCTCTCTTTCTTTCCCTCCCACTTTCCCTCCCTCCCTCCCTTTATCTCGCTCTCTTTCTCTCCTTTTTGTCTCCCTCCCTCCTTTCCTCCCTCCCTCCATCTCTCTCCCTTTGTCTGTCTCCCTCGCTCTCTCTCTCTCCTCTTTCTTGCCCTTCTTCCCTCCCTTTATCTCTCTCTCCCTCCCTTTATCTGTCTCTCTCCTTCCCTCCTTCTTTCTCTCCTTTCTCCCCCTCCTTCCCTTCCTCCCTTTTTCTCTCTCTCCCTCCCTTTATCTGTCTCTATCCTTTCCTCTCTCTCTTTCTCTCCCTCCTTCCCTTCCTCCCTTTATCTATCTCTCCCTCCCTTTGTCTCTATCTCTCCTTCCCCCTCTCTCACTTTCTCTCCTATTTCTCTCCTCTTTCTCTCCTCTTTCTCTCCCTCCCTCCTTTATCTCTCTCCCTCCTTCCTTCCCTCTCTCTTTCTCTCCTCTTTCTCTCCCTCCTTCCTTCCCACCCTTTCTCTCTCTCTCTTTGTTTCTTTCTCTCTTTTTCCCCCTGAAGGAATTACTCCCATGTTGCAACTCATTCGAGCGATTGTAAAGGACAAGGAAGATCCCACCGTTTGCCACTTACTCTTTGCTAACCAGGTAGGATGATTTCATTTGCTCCCTTACTCAGGAGCAGAGAGCATGTGCAACCAACAGCAGGATGTTGTGGAGAATAAATAAAATAGGTGCTGATATTTCATGCTAGCAATATTCAACCCGTATGCAGATTTACTGTAGATATTGATTCCACTCTTCTCATTGAGCCCTATTTCCAGCTGGCTGGGGAATTCTGGAATTTGAAGTCCGCAAGTCTTAAAGTTCCCAAGTTTGGACACCCCTGCTCTAGAGAATATTCCAGCTTTACTCTGGATCCTTAAGTTAACTGTCCCAAAGGTGTTTTTTTTAAAGATGCCACTGGACTTTGTTGTTGTTTTTCTTTGAAGGTGTTTCGCTTCTCATCCCAGAAGCTTCTTCAGCTCTGCCTGGATGGTGAGAGAAGGGAAGGATTGATACTCCTTGCAGACAGCTGGTCATTTGCATCCTTTTAGGGAGTCATTGAGGCCACTTGGAGGTTTATTTCTTTCTCTTTGAAGACATTTTGCTTGTCATCCAAGAAGCTTCTTCAGCTCTGGCTGGATGGTGGGAGAATAGAAGGATTTATACTCCTTGGAGATAGCTGGTCATTTGCATCCTTTTAGAGAGTCATTGAGACCGCTTGTAAGCCTGTCTGTGTCCTCAGTCCATACTCATTTGCACCACTCAGGTGATCCCAAGGACACAGATAAAACCTCCAAGTGGCCTCAACGACCCTCTAAAAGGATGCAAATGACCAGCTGTCTGCAAGGAGTATCAATCCTTCCATTCTCCCACCATCCAGTCAGAGCTGAAGAAGCTTCTTGGATGAGAAGCGAAATGTCTTCAAAGAGAAAGAAAGAAACCTCCAAGTGGCCTCAAGGACTCTCTAAAAGGATGCAAATGACTAGCTATCTCCAAGGAGTATAAATCCTTCCGTTCTCCCACCATCCAGCCAGAGCTGAAGAAGCTTCTTGGATGAGAAGTGAAATGCCTTCAAAGAGAAAGAAAGAAACCTCCAAGTGGCCTCAATGACTCTCTAAAAAGGATGCAAATGACCAGCTGTCTGCAAGGAGTATCAATCCTTCCATTCCCCTCTATCCAGTTAGAAGTAAGGAAGCTTCTTGGATGAGAAGCGAAAACATCTCCACAGAAAAAGAAACTCCAGTGGCCTCTTGAAAAAAGCACCGTTGGGACAGCTGTGTCCTGGATGACTGAGAATCTCCACACAGATACTTAAGTTAGCTGCTACTAGTGGAAAATTTGCCAACGCGAGAACAGAGCAAATCCGTTTCCTCCTACACCAAACTATAAATCTTCTCCAATTAAGTTCGTTTGGCACCAGAGTGGTTTGATAGTTGTAAATCCTCCCGACCAGAAATGGCTTTAAAGTGTTCAAGACAGAACTGCCCGAATGAAATAAAATCCTTTTAGAACTGAGTCGAAACACTTTGCCGTGTTGATTAACAGCTCAGAACAAATGCTTTTCAAATTAAATGTAATTACTCTGAACTTTGCTTTATAGTGCCGCATCACATCTAACCGTTCGTTCCCATAATAGTTAACCTTTTTTGAGAAGCCGTTTTGATGGTTTAAATTTTTGCTTCCAGGGTGCTTCCCGTTAAGGTTTGGTTTCACAATTTCTTTTCGTGGGATTTTTTCTCGGGAAGGGCCGAGGTGGCGCAGTGGTTAAATGCAACACTGCAGGCTACTTCAGCTGACTGCAGTTCTGCAGTTCGGCTGTTCAAATCTCACCGGCTCAGGGTTGACTCAGCCTTCCATCCTCCCGAGGTGGGTAAAATGAGGACCCGGATTGTTGTTGGGGGCGATATGCTGACTCTGTAAACCGCTTAGAGAGGGCTGAAAGCCCTATGAAGCGGTATATAAATCGAACTGCTATTGCTATTGCTATTTTTTAATTCGAGGTTTTTATTTTTTTATTGCAAATTTCGACATGTTTTATAAACAAAGTGATCTTTTCTTTTACATCCTGTCATTTACGTAATCCATTTTACATCATCGTTCTGTTTCCAAATTTCATCCATATTATTCTCTTCCCATATTTTTTTTTATCTTAAGCTTACTTAGCACATACACATTATCACTAATTGCTCCTTCAAGGTTAAACCAAATTATCATTTCGTATTTCATCCTGTTGGTCTATTTTACTATAAGCAACCTACATCCTCAAGTTCAGTTTTAACATAGAGAACATTTAACTTAATTAATTATCCGCAATTAACAGTGTTACTATAATTCCCTTATGTAGCAGACTTTTTTATTATTTTTTTCCCTTCTACAACACCTTACACTCATTACATCAACATTGTTGTGTCATCATACCTGTACATGTATATAATATTTCGCTTCTATATTTACACACCTTTGTACACAGTTCTATATATATATTTCTATATATTGTTTTTTTGGCTTAATTAATTTTATTCCTGTTTTGCAGCAATTTGTACCAATTGTTCCAAATTTCATAATATTCCGACTCTTCTTTATCTTTTAATTTCAGTGTTAATTTGTCCATCTCTGCACAATCCAAAGTTTTTTTTATCACTAATTCGTCCGAGGGGGGTATTATTTTCTTTCCAGCATTGGGCAAATGCTATTCTAGCTGTAGTTAGCAGATGTGTTAATATGTACTTATTTTTTTTTTTTGTATATTTCCCTTTGATTATTCCCAGTAGAAAGATTTCGGGTTTGTATTTTATCTGCTCTCCTGTAATTTCTTGCACCCATTTCCAAATTTTTGTCCAATATTTTTGTGTTTCCGGGCAGGTCCACCATCTGTGATAATAAGTCCCTTGTACTTTTTTACATTAACAATGTTACTATAATTCCCTTATATCTTACTTGACTACATACCATTAACAACATTAATACAATTCCCTTTCATCTACTAATACGTTCCTTCTTTCCCTTCTTCCTCCTCTAACCATATTCTGTTGGTCTCTCAAAGATTCCACTTCTTATTAATTTTCTCCTTTTCTCCCATTCTCCTAGCTGCTTCTTTTTTCTTATTTTTATAATTATTGTATCTTTTCTTCAGACTCCTTTTTCTCACTTTTAATTTTATTGTTCTAGTGACTTTCCCCAGGTTTTTTTTCCCTAGTCTCTTCCTTTTCGTGGGATTTTTAAGAGCAATAGCAATAGCAGTTAAGACTTATATACCGCTTCATAGGGCTTTCAGCCCTCTCTAAGCGGTTTACAGAGAGTCAGCATATTGCCCCCAACAATCTGGGTCCTCATTTTACCCACCTCGGAAGGATGGAAGGCTGAGTCAACCCTGAGCCGGTGGGATTTGAACCGCTGAACTGCTGATCTAGCAGTAGCCTGCAGTGCTGCATTTAACCACTGCGCCACCTTGGCTCTAGGTTGATTGATACTCTAGGTTGTTCAGTAATGAATGCGTGAGATAAAACAACAATATTGTGTTTCCGGGACAGACTGAAAGCGACATTTTGCTGCGCTCAGAGCTTGAGGAAGTACGAGCTCAACATTCAGCCCAGTTTAAGCTGTGGTACACACTGGACCGAGCTCCTGAGAGTAAGTAATCCAGGACGCAGTTAAAATTAGAGGATTCTAAAATATTCTACTTAACCGTGTTTCCCCGAAAATAAGACAGGTTCCTATTTTCTTTTGACCCCTCGAAATAAGCGCTTGGCCTTATTTTCAGGGAGGTCTTATTATTTTTGAGGTGCAGGAGGCAAAGGGCGAATTGCAATATTTTGGGGGAGGGCTTATTTGGGGGGGGGGCTTATTTTAGCGCATGCGCTCAAAAGCCCGATTGGGTTTATTATCCAGGGAGGGCTTATTTTCAAGTGGCTGAATATTAACAGAGCCTTGTAAAATGTTCTTGGAGTTATACCATGTGGTTTCCTGTTGTCTACCAATGTTTTTTCCAGCCCACTACTCTAGTTTGCAATTCTTGGATTTTTCCCATCCACTTGTTAACCCATGGTTGACCTCGGTTAACTTTTAAAATCAAACTCTGGTCTGTTTCGGATACGCCGTGCGATTGAGATGAGTTAGAAAGCAGGAAATAAAGGAACAGGGTGGGCCGGGTCAGCTGATCATTGGAGCGAACCGGTTCGCCCGAACCAATCCAAACCAGCTGAATACCACCAGCTCCCATCGATTTCAAAGCCCCCTTTGAAAATCCTGGGTAGGAATCTGGTTGCTTTTTTTGGGGGGGGGGAGAGAGATAATTGATTGATTGATTGATTGATTGATTGATTGATTGATTACATTTATATGCCGCCCTTTTCCCCGAAGGGGACTCAGGGCGGCTCACAATTCAATCAGGGAAGGGGGTACAGACGGGGATAAAAAAGACAAGACATAACAATACAAAATTTAAAAACACACAACAACCATACCATTTGAGAAGGGAGGCAAAAACTCTTTAGACCCAGGCCTGTCGGAACAGCCAGGTTTTAAGGGCTATGCAGAAGGCCTGGAGGGTGGTGAGGGTTCGAATCTCCACGGGGAGATCGTTCCAGAGGGTCGGAGCAGCCACAGAGAAGGCTCTCCTCCGGGTAGTCGCCAGTCAGCATTGGCCGGCGGATGGAATTCGGAGGAGGCCCAATCTGTGGGATCTAATCGGTCTATTGGAGGTAATTGGCAGCAGGCGGTCTCTCAAGTACCCAGGTCCAATACCATGAAGGGCTTTATAAGTGACGGGGACCATCACTTATAAGAGAAACATGTTTTTTTTTCCCAACACAGAGTGGGATTACAGCCAAGGCTTCGTGAACGAAGACATGTTGAGTGAGCACATGCCTCCACCCGAAGATGACGTCCTCATCCTCATGTGCGGCCCACCACCCATGATCCAGTACGCCTGTATTCCCAACCTGGAGAAATTGGGTTACACCAAGGAGATGTGGTTTATTTACTAGAGTTGGGAGCTGGGCTGAAGTAGAAGGTGGGGGGAAGGAGGAGGGGAAAGAAGGAGCAGAACTCTTGGGAATAAAACAGGTAACGGAAACTACTTTCAGTAAAAGAGAGGTGGAACTGACGTTCGAAGGAATCCCAACTTGCACCCTCTTGTGTCTTTCTAATCCGGGCAAGCGGAAGCCTCAACTAGACCGATTAACCGTGTTGTAGATCCTACTCTTTGCTTTGCTCTGTGTATCAAATCTGTCCTAAGGCAATTGAAGGAAGTTTGGGGATTTTCACCCCGGATGGGCAAATTGTACCGCCAAAGAGTTTGTTTGTGAGATCCAGGGAAAAAGTGGAGGAGGCCACTTCATTCTCCCTGCTTTTTCTGCACCAAAGCTTTAAATGCACACCTGCCTTGCACCAACATGTGTGTTTGTGTCCTTCATTTGCGTGGGGGAGGGGGGGGAGAGAAATTGCTTGACAGGCCAGCCTACATACTCATCTAGAAAGCAGCGAACTGATTGGTTTCTCTCCTTCCCAAATTATGGACAGAGAGAAGTCCAATCTTGGAATTCTTAAACCCATAGGACAGAAACGAGGAGTTGGCCTCTACTCTTCCTTCGGGCATCTGTCTGGGGACGGAATTTGAAGCTGGGATTTGCGAGAGGTGGAATAAGGGTGGGTATAGGGAGACTCCCTAAATACCATTGTCCAAAGGGTGACCCTAAGCACAGAAACATCTCCCAGAAATCTAGAATAATAAAAAAAGGAATGTCAATTTGGTTTGGAGGGGTTTGGTTGAAAGGTGGACATTGGGACAGCCCGCTAGTGGAATGAGAAGAGTCTACAGGCCTCCTTATATTTTAAGTACAGAAAATGGAGCATCAATCTAAAGGAACTTCTTTGAGTGTTTTCCCAACTCTCTGTTGCGCTATTCTATTCTATTATTCTACCGCATTAGCCATCAATGGTCCTTTAATTAGCTAAGCACATATCCATGTTTAGATACATATATGTAGAGGTAGCTCAGTTACAAAATATATCAGGTACTGTTTCAGTAGCCACGCATGCTGGGGAATTCCAGGAGTTTGAAGTCTGCCTAACTTAAACAGGCCAAGGTTGAGTTGAATTCCGCCTAGCTTAAACAGGCTAATTTTGGGTGTTGAAGTCTATCTAACAGGCCAAGATTGAGTCCACTTAGCTTAAACAGGCCAAGGTTGAGTTGAAGTCTGCCTAGCTTAAACAGGCCAATTTTGGGTGTTGAAGTCTATCTAACTTAAGCAGGCCAAGGTTGAGTTGAAGGCCACCTAACTTAAACAGGTCAAGGTTGAGTTGAAGACCACCTAACTTAAACAGGCCAAGGTTGAGTTGAAGTCTGCCTAGCTTAAACAGGCCAATTTTGGGTGTTGAAGTTTATCTAACTTAAACAGGCCAAGATTGAGTTGACATCCATCTAACTTAAACAGGCCAAGGTTGGGTTGAAGACCACCTAACTTAAACAGGACAAGGTTGGGTTGAAGTCCACCAAACTTAGCAGGCCAAGGTTGAGTTGACATCCATCTAACTTAAACAGGCCAAGGTTGAGTTGAAGACCACCTAACTTAAACAGGACAAGGTTGAGTTGACATCCACCTAGCTTAAACAGGCCAAGGTTGAGTTGACGTCCACCTAGCTTAAACAGGCCAATTTTGGGTGTTGAAGTCTATCTAACAGGCCAAGGTTGAGTTGACGTCCACCTAACTTAAACAGGCCAAGATTGAGTTGAATTCCACCTAGCTTAAACGGGCCAAATTTGGGTGTTGAAGTCTATCTAACAGGACAAGGTTGAGTTGACATCCACCTAGCTTAAACAGGCCAAGGTTGAGTTGAAGTCCGACTAGCTTAAACAGGCCAATTTTGGGTGTTGAAGTCTATCTAACTTAAGCAGGCCAAGGTTGAGTTGACGTCCACTTAGCTTAAGCAGGCCAAGGTTGAGAAAACACTGCACTAAATTCTTTGCTCGACTGTCGTCCTGCCGCAGAAAATAAAAAGTTTATATCGTGCTCCTTTTTGCTTAATGCGAATAAAATTGCCTTTTTACCTTTTACTAACCGTTCCGAAGCCGAAGAACACACCGGATCTGTTCATAACAAACTGTTTGTATTACTTTACCCGCCTATTCAGCTCTTTTGGCGTTTTTTTCAACTCTTTGTGGTAGAAATAAAACTTTTCCCCCACCCCTTTAATATGTCTTGCACGTTCTTTTGATTGATTAACGTTGGGTTAAAATCAAGTTGGAAGGCACTCTGGCTGTTTTTGCTCTCCTATTTTGGTGTTCAAGATCACGTACAAAGAGAAAACACAGAATGTTTGAGGGGAGTCATTCAGATCATCAGTGAGCAGCTTGGCAGGTTTGTCTTCTCCTCCGTGCCCCTCCTTTTTCAACAAGATGGATAATCCAGTAATAAGAATTGGGCTCAGGCATCTTCAGAAATTGACATTCTTGGTTGCTTCAAATGGGAGTGAAAGAAGAGAGGTAGAATAACCACACCGGGAGGGGAGGGAGGGAGAGGAAGGGAGGAAAATGGAAAAGGACGAGAGGAAGAAGGGAGTAGAAGGAGAAAGAAAGGGGGAGGAAGAAGGCAGAAGAGGAAGGAAGGCAAAAAGGGAAGACAGAAGGGAATAGGAAGGAAGAAGGAATAAGAATAAAGGAAGTGTGGCCTGCCGAGCTGGGAGCAGATTCGGACAGTAAGGAGATTGGGGAGGAATCTGGAGTCTGGAGAAGGCTCGGATGAGGGCTCTGCGTTGGAGGCAGAGAGGGGGACAGGGCCATCTGACAGTTATCAGCTGCCTTCAGAGTCAGACATCAGTGGGGCAGAGGAACAGCTGGAGCCTGTTCCCAGTGTGCGCATGCGCAGAGTTGCCAGACGAAGGGAGCCGCTAAAGAACAGGGGTCAACTTGGGAGTAAGGCCACAGGTGGACGGTGAATGGCCCCTCCCAGAGGAAATAAAAGGGGAGTGGAGTTTGCAGGAAGCAGTTCGCTTAATTGGTGTGCATGCGCAGCAGAGATCCGAACCACCAGCTGGCTGGCGGGTGGCCAGGCATTCCAACACCGTCAGCATGGCAAGAGGTAAGATTTTCTTCTTTTGTGAGCTTCTGTTTCGCAGTTTGCAAGGAAACAGAAAATCACAAAGAAGTGCCACAAAGATCCGGGGTAACGGCGCATGTGCCAGCAGAGAGGGCTTTGCGTGCCACCTCTGGCATGCATGCCATAGGTTTGCCATCACGGGCCTATGTGCTAAGAAAAGAAAGAGAAGTAGAGTGGCCGGAAAAAAAATGCGAGTCTTTTCTTTGCAATTAAACTGCTTCAAGGCAAGCTTTGTTTTTATTTTATTTTTTTTCTTAAAAAGTGTGTCCTGTTGGTACTTGGGTTCTTAAGGCTCTTGATGAAAAATTATATCCCACACACAAATAAGGATTTGCTTATTACAATTCTGGCATATTGCTTTGGAATATTCCTTTTGCCGTCCCTTTTTTCCTGCAATCACATTTTCCAACCGAGGGAGAAAAATGACTCCAATATTCCAGCTAATCTAATCCAAAACCAGATCCCTTTGCTCCCCATTTCAATCCGATGAGTTGTTTGGAAAGAGCAACTCGGCTCTTACTCATAACATTCCTACGGGATGTATGAATCACAGCTACGGTGCGGTTATTTTGGTAGCCAGAGTAGCACGGACAACACACACCTAAAGAATCTGGATCAGGGTCTCTACAATTAATACGTTTTGTTCTGAAACCAGTTGATAGAAAAGAGAGCCGATCGTAGGCTGACATTCTCCGTATAGATTTGATGGGTCTTAATGCAAAGAACTATTGGCAAAAATAAATAAATTCTATGGACGTTTAATTCACGGACGCTGGTGAAGTATTTTAATGGAGATTTGGGTTAATGTCAGGGGTTCAAAATAGCATCCAAAAGTAAATCAGAATCCAAAGCAAAGTATTGGTCAAAGTTCTAATTTATTAAGAGAGCCACGTTGGCACATCTGGGGAAACCCGAATCTGAAAGCTTCCCGGTTTTCTCCACCAGTTGAAAGTTCAAGATCTTGCCCCCACACCCAGAAGTCCATCCCATGGTCCAATCTCCCACTGCCATGCTGGCATCTTCCACCCATCCAGTTCCGGTCAGGTGCAGAGGTGCAGAGACAAAGGATGACCTTGGCTTTCTAGAAAGAATGTTGTTATGGCTACATAGCATCTAACTCCATACAGTCCCATTTCCCCACCATAGAAAATGCATAGTAGAATAATAGAAAGTGTGGCAGGCGAAAGACCCAAAAGAAAAGATGGCTGCGGGCCTGACATAAAGAGTTTTCCTTTTCTTGCTTTCTCACAAAAGTGGCGTTGCCAAGGGTGTCTCAATTATTTATTCACATGTCCTCAACTTATTAAATGAAGAAGAGGGGACACCTCCAAAGCACTTTCTCTCTCTCTCTCTCTCTCTCTCTCTCTCTCTCGCTCTCGCTCTCTCTCTCTCGCTCTCTCCCTATCTGCATCTCAGAATAAAATGGGTACCTTCCCAAGTCATAGAGCCATAGATGGAATAGAATAGAATAGAATAGAAAATGGAATGAATATAGAATAGAATAGAACAGAATTAGAAGTATAGAATAGAATAGAGAATGGAATGAATATAGAATAGAATAGAATAGAATAGAATAGAAAATGGAATGAATATAGAATAGAGAATGGAATGAATATAGAATAGAATAGAGAATGGAATGAATAGAATAGAGTAGAATAGAATAGAGAATGGAATGAATATAGAATAGAAAATGGAATGAATATAGAATAGAGAATGGAATGAATATAGAATAGAACAGAATAGAATAGAAAATGGAATGAATATAGAATAGAGAATGGAATGAATATAGAATAGAATAGAGAATGGAATGAATAGAATAGAGTAGAATAGAATAGAGAATGGAATGAATATAGAATAGAAAATGGAATGAATATAGAATAGAGAATGGAATGAATATAGAATAGAACAGAATAGAATAGAAAATGGAATGAATATAGAATAGAGAATGGAATGAATATAGAATAGAATAGAGAATGGAATGAATAGAATAGAGTAGAATAGAATAGAGAATGGAATGAATATAGAATAGAAAATGGAATGAATATAGAATAGAGAATGGAATGAATATAGAATAGAACAGAATAGAATAGAAAATGGAATGAATATAGAATAGAATAGAATAGAATAGAATAGAATAAGAGCCGCGATGGGGAACTATTGACACGCATTGTAACTGAACTGTCACTGAGTGAACTGTTTTAAGTTGAGGAATAACTACAGCTGTGCGGGGGGGGGAATCTTGTTACTAAGCACATCTTAGCAAGTGTGAGCGATCATGTTGCACAGCCTGCTGCCTGTTACGGGAAGTTTATCAAAGACTGCACAGCCTTCCGGCCTGTGATTCATCCTTCCAGAGTTAAGTTCCGTATTTATGTTTGTAAAAAGTCACGTGCATTATTTCCCCATGACAAAGCAGCATTGCCAAGCTCCTGTTCTCACCCACCTCCCCAAACATGGCAAATCCTCTGAAGTGAACTCGAAGATTCCTTTATTCGGAGTTCCATCAGCCCCAACAAAACCTTTCTCTCTCAGGCTAACAAGTCTGTCCGTCCGGAAGATGAATAGTTGTCTACCACATCTATTTATCTCCGCCCTCTGCCTTTTATCCCGAGAGCTAGAGTGGGGCTTCACTAGCAGCGGTGGCTCTTCCTTCCCAAGGACCGGCCCATAGATTTCCACTGCTCTCCTCTCCTCTGTGCGTCTGTGCATCAGGCACGGGGCCCAGCTGTTCCTCCTCTTCCTCATCAGCCACCTCCAGACCTGGGGGCTGTTGACCCTCCATTTGAGGGCTGATGGATGGCCCAGGCTCTGCCCCTTGTCTCCCTCCCCCTCGAGCTCCCAGGTTGCCTGGATGCTGACCCTGATTCCCACACCACCTCATCTGATTCAGCTGCTGGAGGGGCCAATGACTGGCAGGCCACAACATCTCCGTACACATCAAAGGAAAATATAAAGTCATGTTTCCTGACCAACGAATTAGAGTTCTAGCCCCACCTTAGGCATCAAAGCCAATTGGGTGACTTTGGGCCAATCACCAGGAGACTGTGAGTTCTAGTTCTGCCTTAGGCATCAATGCCGGCTGGGTAACTTTGGGTCAATCACTAGGAGACAGTGAGTTCTAGTCCAACCTTAGGCATAAAAGCGAATCGGGTGACTTTGGGTCAATCACCAGGAGATGGTGAGTTCTAGTTCTGCCTTAGGCATCAAAGCCGGCTGGGTGACTTTGGGTCAATCACCAGGAGACCATGAATTCTAGTCCCGCCTTAGGCGTCAAAGCCGGCTGGGTGACTTTGAGCCCAAGCCACCTCCCAGGGTTGTTGTGCAAAAAATAGGAGGAGGAAGGAAAATTAGGCATACATTGAGTTATCGTTAGTAATCTCAATCAACATGATTCGCTTTATTTCTCAGTAGGTTTTTATTTCCTTAACACAGCAAGACATATATTTCCACTGACCTCGTTGTACACGAAACATCCCAACAAAATACCATAACGATATTTCATTTTGTGTGCATTTATATAAACCCCTTGGCTTAATTAAGAGCCTTATATTACTCTCCCCAGACCCGTAGTAATAATAATAATAATAATAACTATTTCCTAACCAGAAAAAAAAAGACAGCCATATTCATCATAAGCAAAAATTAATATATCTGATTCTTTTCATAATGAACAACAGTTTTTTTTTTTAATGGTTACAATTGTGATTTGAATCTTTGGATAGACGCAATTTTTGCATCTGAGATTGATTTTCTGGGTATAGGTAAAGGTAAAGGTTCCCCTTGCACATATGTGCTAGTCGTTCCCGACTCTAGGGGGCGGTGCTCATCTCCGTTTCAAAGCCGAAGAGCCAGCGCTGTCTGAAGACGTCTCCGTGGTCATGTGGCTGGCATGACTCAATGCCGAAGGCGCACGGAACGCTGTTCCCTTCCCACCAAAGGTGGTTCCTATTTTTCTACTTGCATTTTTTACATGCTTTCGAACTGCTACGTTGGCAGAAGCTGGGACAAGTAACGGGAGCTCCCTCCATTACACAGCGCTAGGGATTCGAACCGCCAAACTGCCAACCTTTCTGATCAACCAGCTCAGCGTCTTAGCCACTGAGTCGCCACGTTTCTGGGTATGTTTTATCCAAATAGTGCAAAATCTGTTTTTTTTAAGAGAACAGAAGATACAATTTTGTATTTTACCAAATAACCAGAAATGGGCTGCTGATAGGGGAAGTGTTTCGCTTTTAACTAAAGAAGTGATATTCCTCAATTCATAAATTACCTTTATTTACAAATGTTGTCTGACTGTCATTCAAACAAGCTCAGGAACCCAGTGAAACACAAGGGTTGTGAATCAATTTAGAAAAATTATTAAGTGAGTCCTTGTTGCAGATTGAGGAAGCTTTCCGAGACTTTAAAAAAAGGCAAAAAAATATGATTACTTTTTTGTCGCAACAGTACCATGAATTTTTAATCATGGTTCCAACACGAAAGAAATGTCCATGTAGCAGGAATTCTTAGATTAGCACCAAATTGGCAAAGAATTCGATTTCAACCCAATGTGACATCTCTCAAAATGAAACCAAAGCAGAAAAGTCAACCACTGTCAAAAAAGAAATTTAACCTTTCAAGGAACAAAAGATTCGATGAGAAGAAACATTGAAAGTCTTTATCCAATTGAAAATGCTACGTTCCCAAGAAATGAATGGATGAGATTCAGCTGAACAGATGCACCAATAACCACTAACGTCGGTGCTATATTTTTGACCGCATGCCAAAAACCTAACTAGCTATTCTTGCAAAAAAAAACATATATATCTTTGGATCAGCAATTCCAATTTTGAGGTCCACACTATTTCTACAGCACCAGATGATAATTCAGACACTAGATTCCAAATCTTTGCATCCCCCCTCCCCGACTTCAGGCAGGGAAAGAAGGAAATTAAAATTAAAACATTTGATATTGGAACAAGGAAAATAAAGGGAGACAAGGAAGGATGGTCAAGATTTTCAATCCAAATTTGACAAGTCTGGTCATTTAAAAAAAACAGAGTAAAAAAGACATAAGGTAAAGGTTCCCTTTGCACATACGTGCTAGTCGTTCCTGACTCTAGGGGGCGGTGCTCATCGTTTCAAAGCCGGAGAGCCAGCGCTGTCCGAAGACGTCTCCGTGGTCATGTGGCCGGCATGACTCAACACCAAAGATACACGGAACGCTGTTCCCTTCCCACCAAAGGTGGTCCCTATTTTTCTACTTGTATTTTTGACGTGCTTTTGAACTGCTAGGTTGGCAGAAGCTGGGACAAGTCACGGGAGCTCGCTCCGTTAAATGGCGTAGGGATTCGAACTGCCGACCTTTCTTATCAACCAGCTCAGCGTCTTAGCCCCTGAGCCACCGTGTCCCTGAAAAAAAGACACGCTTTATCTATTAAAAAAACCATGTATAAACATTCAATAGGTTATCGTAAACGGTCGTTCAAAGGCAAGATTTCGTATTTGAATTTAATACTGTAAAGTAGCGTGGATCGGCTAAAATTCCTCACCATTAAAAGATTTTAAAAACATTTTTGCAACCGAGGATTTTTTTTAAAAAAAGGTCTGGTGTGTTTTGGTCTCCAGATTTTTCGGCTGCAACCGGTAAACTTTAAAACGTTATAAAAACTCTTTATTTTATAAAAGGGGATGGGGGACAATTTTCACACGGCAGGTTAGGAAGAAATTTCAGTGATTTCGTTCTCATGGTCAAGAGAGCTGATCCCTCCAGCAAGAGAAGGATTGGGAGTTCCTTGGAAAGCAATTTGCAAGGTGAATCGGTTTCTCGTAGGACCCAGCTGGGTTGAAGGCTTTAAAACACATCACTGTATAAAAACATCTGGCCCGTTATGTACTCAATACATTTTTTTTCCTCATAAAAAAACTGCATTTAAAAAAAAAATCACACAAGATTTTCAACCCGGGGCTGATTCAAAGAGGGAAACATTATTTTTTCTTGGCAATGGATGCTAACGTCAGAGATCTCCAGAGGGTTAGTTGGTTTTTTTTCTTGCATCGTTGGAGTAAAAAGAAAATGACATGATGGCACGTTGTACACACTAAAACATTATGCTGTAGAGTCTTGTTTAGAAGAATGGCACAAATTGCTGCTACGCCGGAGTTGGGAAAAGGGCTCAGGAGGTCCTTTCGTCTCATCTCATCAGTTTACCAGAACTTGGATGATAGACGTCTTACGTTCACTCCCTTCTCTGCCTTCAGTTCTTGCAGACAGGAGCAAAAAAAGATGACTTTGGGTGAGGGGCGGTGTCCATCACACACACAGCAGCAGGGCTCCAGATAAGTCCCCAGCTGCCCCTGTCACACATTCGAGTCCTCGTCTGTGATACTGGCACTCGGAGAACGGGTGGCCAAGTCCTTGAACATGTCGTCCTCCTTCAACATGTGCTGGAAAGAGAAGGCGGGGCAGAATTAATCAGTGGGAGAGGAGAGATGAGAGAGAGAGAGAGAGGGAAAGAAAGAAAGAGAGAGAGAGAGAGAGAGAGAGAGAGAGAAAGGAGGCAGGGAGGGAAAGAAGAAGAAGAGAGAGAGAAAAAGAAAGAAAGAAAGAAAGAAAGAAAGAAAGAAAGAAAAAAGAAAGAAAGAAAGAAAAGAAAGAAAGAGAAAGGAGGCAGGGAGGGAGGGAAAGAAAAAGAGAAAAGAAAGTAAAGAGGGAGGGGAGAAGGAAAGAGAGAAAGAAAGAAAGAAAGAGAGAGAGAGAGAGAGAGAAAGTGGGGGAGGGAAAGAGAGATACACAGAGAGAGACACAGAGAGAAAGGAAAAGAAGGGAGGGAGAGACAGACAGAGAGAGAGAGAGAGGAGGGAATGAAGAAAGAAACAAAGAGAAAGGTGGCAGAGAGAGAGAGGGAGAGGAAGGGTGGGAGGGAAGGAAGGATAGAGAGAGACAGAAAGAGAAAAGAAAGAAAGAAAGAAAAGGGAGAAGGGAGGGAGGGAAGGAAGGAAGGAAAGAGAAAAGAAAGAGAGAGCGAAAGGAGGCAGGGAGGGAGGGAGGGAAAGAACAAGAGAGAGAGAGAGAAAAGAAAGAAAAGAGGGAGGGAGGGAAGAAAAGAGAGACACAGAAAGAAAGAAATAAAGGAAGGAAGAAAGGAAGGAAGGAAGAGAAAGGAGGCAGGGAGAGAGGAAGGGAAAGAAGAAGAGAGAGAAAAGAAAAGAGGGAGGGGGAAGAAAAGAAAGAAAGAAAGCGGGAGGGAGGGAGGGAAAGACACAGAGAGAGAGAGAGAAAAAGAAGGGAGGGAGAGACAGACAGAGACAGAGAGGGAATGAAGAAAGAAATAAAGAGAAAGAAAGCAGCAGAGAGAGAGGGAGAGGAAGGGTGGGAGGGAGGGAAGGAAAGAGAGACACAGAAAGAAAGAAAGAAAGGAAGGAAGAGAAAGGAGGCAGGGAGGGAGGGAGGGAAAGAAGAAGAGAGAGAAAAGAAAAGAGGGAGGGGGAAGGAAAGAGACGAAAGAAAGAAAGAAAAAGAAAGAAAGAGAAAGAGGGAGGGAAAGAGAGACAGAGAGACAGAGACAGAGACAGAGAGAAAGAAAAAGAAGGGAGGGAGAGACAAGACAGAGAGAGAGAGAGGGAATGAAGAAAGAAATAAAGAGAAAGAAAGGCGGCAGAGAGAGAGGGAGAGGAAGCGTGAGAGGGAAGGAAGGATAGACAGACAGAAAGGAAAGAAAGAAAGGAAGAAAGAAAGAAAGAAAGAAAGAAAGAAAGAAAAGGGAGAAGGGAGGGAGGGAATGGAGGATAGAAAGAGAGAGAGAAAAGAGAGAAAGAAAGAAAGAAAGAAAATGGAGGGAGGTTGAGGAAAGGAGAGGGAGACAGAGAGAGAGACAGAGAGAGAAATAAAAATAAAGGAGGGAGGGAGAGAGAGAAAGAAAGAAAGAAAGAGTGAATAACATGTTCTGCATAGTTCTTAAGATAGAAGGATTAGTGGAATGAATCAATTAAAAACAATGACTTACAGTCAAGTTATTGATGCCTTCCGAAAACGCTCCAATCTGCCTCACGGTCCCTTCGGAATCTTCCATCTTACAAGGAAGGAAAAACAATAGAGTGATGTTTATATAAATCCTATATTACATAACCGTGTTCGCTAACGTAAATGCTAAACCGGACACATATTCCTGAAGCTTTAGGCCGTGCTTGGATAAGACAGGAGAGAAACCTGAAACCTTGGGTTGAAGGAGCTTTTCGCGCATCCATAAATGCATGGAAGTTTCTTGCACGAGAAGCTAAATGTTTCGAAGGAACAACCACCGAGAAAGTCCAGTTGCCTTTTGGAAAAGCACCTTTGGGACCACCAGAAACTGGATAATTGAGAATCTCTGTAGACACGGAGAAGATTGTCCAACATGAAAAAAGTTTTGTTTTTTTTAAATGTACTAACTTCACACAAGTGTTGAGCCAAACCAATTTGTCAGGATTCCAACGGATGCCCTAATTAACTCATGAGCCTCGAGCCAAGTTTCAAAAGAAATCCAGTTACTTATTAGGAGCAACATGTTGGCACTTACTCAATTAGATCCCATAGATTAGGCCTTCCCCGAGTTCCATCTGCCGGTCAATGCCGACTGGCAACCACGCGGAGGAGAGCCTTCTCGGTGGCAGCTCCGACCCTATGGAACGATCTCCCCGTGGAGATTCGTACCCTCACCACCCTCCAGACCTTCCGCACAGCCCTCAGAATCTGGCTATCCCGTCAGGCCTGGGGTTAAAGACCGTAACCCACCCGAATTGTATGAATGTTGTGCTTTTAATGATGTACTGTCTTAGGTGTTAATTTGTTTGTTTTCCCCTCCTTTCGAATTGTAAGCCGCCCTGAGTCCCCCAGGGAAAAGGACGGCATATAAATAAACTACTATAAACTATAAACTATAAGTGAAGCCAGCTCTTGCCCCTACGTAATTTACGGCCCAACTATGACCCTGTTTCCCCACTCCTCACAGGATATGTCATAAACCACATTGCCTCTGAGATCCAACGGTGAGGAAGGTATGCGTGGAATGTGTTTCTGCTGAGCTGTTCCATCAGTTCTCCCCCCACCCTCCGGCTGCCCATGGCAACTCGAGAGCAGGCCATGAATGCTTTACAAGTTGACATTCGTCTTGCAAAAGATTGTTGGCGGGATTACAATGGGACCCCTTCAGAAACACCACCCTCGGCATTTTGATCATCCGGAGAGAAAATGCGGACGGTATATGTGCTATAACAACGCAGGTAGTCCTCGATTTACAACAGTCCATTTAGTGACCATTCAAAATTGCAACGGTGCTGAAAAACAGGACTTATGACTGTTTTTCACACTTACAAACTTTGTAGCATCTCCAGGATCACGCGATCTGAATTCAGATGCTTAGCAACCGGTTCGTACTTACGACAGTCGCTGTGGGCCAGGATCACGTGATCAAAATTCAGACAGTTGACCACTGACTCACATTTATGATGGTTGCACTGTCCCAAGGCCACTTGCAAAGATCCCCTTTGGCGACCTTCCAGCAAGCAAAGTCCATGGGGAAGCCGGATTCACTTAATGACCGTGCGACTAATTTAACAACTGAAGTGATTCACTTAACGATAAGTGTCCAGAAAGGGGATAAAACAGGGCAAAACTCAACAAATTTCGGGAACGATTGTGGTTGTAAATCAAGGACTATCGGTATTTCTTTGTTCAATCAGCAACTGTGGCTGTTGGGAACGCTGGAAATTTAGCTATAGAAGTGGGTCAGACTTGATAGGACTGAGAGATGGTCAGTAAACAGAAATTGAACAAGACAAGATGAGAAAGAGGCAAGGCAAACAGAGAGAGTGAGGGACAGAACACAAATCGTTCTGTTTTAACCCGAAGTACCTCTTCCAATCTGTCCAGATCATCATCATCGTAGACTCTGTTATCTAAACCCGGCTTAAAGCCCTTCTTGGATCCACTTCCTGCCACCTGACCCAAATCCATGGGACACACGTACTCTTCCCCTCCATCGTCCTGCTTCTTCTTCCTCAAATTTCCGAAGTTACTGAAGGTGAGTTTCTTTGGCTGAAAGAGAAAAGCCCAGCGAAGCCTTCAGGGCAGGAAGTCCTCGGGTTACGACCGCAATTGAGCCCAGAATGAGAGATGTATAGGAATAGCAGGTTTTTGTTCTCAGATCATGCAGCCAATTTTGAGGGCGAGCATATGATCCCAGGGGGTGGGACCACCCCAACAGTATTTTTAAAAAAAATCCCACATAGCACTCCTGCACTCTTTGGAAAACCTTATCCATTCACTGTTTAGCCCTGACTAGCAACAGCAAAAGAGCATAGACATGTATCCTTTCATCGTCCTTTTACAGCCCACTCTAAGTGGTTTATAGAATCAGCCCCCCAAGAATTTGGGTCCTCATTTTACTGACCATGGAAGGACAGAAGGCTGAGTCAACCTTGAGCTGGTTAGGATCGAACTCCTGGCAATGGGCAGAGTCATTCTGACTCCGAGGTGGCGCAGTAGTTAAATGCAGCACTGCAGGCTACTTCAGCTGACTGCAGTTCTGCAGTTCGGCTGTTCAAATCTCACCGGCTCAAGGTTGACTCAGCCTTCCATCCTTCCGAGGTGGGTAAAATGAGGACCCGGATTGTTGTTGGGGGCAATATGCTGACTCTGTAAACCGCTTAGAGAGGGCTGAAAGCCCTATGAAGCGGTATATATGTCTAACTGCTATTGCTATTGCTATCATCCTGAAATACTGCATTCTAACCACTGCACCACCAGGAAGGAGAATGAGAAAGGGAGAAAGGTAGTAACAGAGGGAGGGAGGGAGGGAGAAAGGGAGGGAGGGAGGGAGGAAGGAAGGAAGGAAGGAAGGAGAGGAAGGGAGGAAGAAAATGGAGACGGAGGAAGGGATAGTAATAGACTTACATACCACTTCGAAGTGCTTTACTGCCCTCTCTAAGTGGTTTACAGAGTCAGCCTCTTGCCCCCAACAATCTGGGTCCTCATTTTACCCACCTCAGAAGGATGGAAGGCTGAGTCAACATTGAGCCAGTCGGGAATCGAACTGCTAGCAGTGAGCGGTGAGTTGGCCTGCAATACTACATTCTAACCACTGCGCCACCAAGGCTCATTGTCAGCCACAAGAAACCAGGGGGCAGGGTAGAGTTAAAAGCTACCACAAATTTACTCCATGCTACCTACCGACAAGAATCTGATCGACTAACTGTCAAGGCCAATTGGCGTTCAATAAGAATCAACAGAATTCACAGGGACTCTTTTGGAGTGCAGCGATCCCAAACTGATGACATGTTAGACCCCACCTTCAGTCTCAGCCTGGTCCCCTCCTACATCGATTCCCCAAACTGAAATAAGGTAGATGTCAGGGTTCCAAATAGCATCCAAAATTAAATCAGAGTCCGAGGCAAAGGATTCCTCAAAGTCCCAATTTATGAAGAGAGCCACGTTGGCACATCTGGGGAAACCCGAATCTGAAAGCTTCCCGGTTTTCCCCACCCAGTTGAAAGTTCAAGATCTTGCCCCCCCTCACATCCACAAGCCCATCCCATGGTCCAATCTCCCACTGCCACGCTGGCAGCTTCCACCCATCCAGTTCCGGCCAGGTGTAGAGACAAAAGATGACCTTGGTTTTCTAGAAAGAATGCTGTTATGGCTACGTATCAACTAACTCCCCATCCCGTTTTCCCACAATAGGAAATGAATAGTAGAAAGTGTGGCGGGCCTGAAGTCCAGAAGAAAAGATGGCTTGCAGACCGTACTGGACAGTAGAAACCAAAAATTATTCTTCTAGTACCTTCACTTTGGCAGTAGCGGTGAGAAGGACGTAATCGGGCGCTTCCATGGCTTCGCGTTTTTCCTGTTGAGCTTCACTCCCAATCAGCAAGTTGAAATGGGTAGCCAAGTGTCTTCTCAGTAGCGTCTTGTTGGGAGGGATGTTAAGCAGCTGCGCCAAGGTCTCTACGTTAAAACGAGGTTCCAGAACCTGCGCCACGAAAACGAGATTTCAAAACTTGGGCCTCCAGTAACTTCTCATCAACAAATTGCCAGCCGATTTGCAAAACACTCAAGATGGAAATCTTAAGAGGACTTCCGGGAGGCGCCATGCCCTGGGACCTAAATACGATCCAAGCCATCGACTAAGAGCAATAGCAATAGCAATAGCAGTAGACTTATATACCACTTCATAGGCCTTTCAGGCCTCTCTAAGCGGTTTACAGAGAGTCAGCATATTGCCCCCAACAATCTGGGTCCTCATTTTACCCACCTCGGAAGGATGGAAGGCTGAGTCAACCCTGAGCCGGTGAGATTTGAACCGCTGACCTGCCCCCAACAATCTGGGTCCTCATTTTACCCACCTCGGAAGGATGGAAGGCTGAGTCAACCCTGAGCCGGTGAGATTTGAACCGCTGACCTGCTGATCTAGCAGTAGCCTGCAGTGCTGCATTTAACCACTGCGCCACCTTGGCGCAGAGAAAGATATAAAAATGGAATAATTACCATTAAACCCCCGTGAACTCCGCTTCCTCTTAAATTAGGAGCGTATTCGGCCAGATCGACAGAACGCAACCACTCCATAACTCGATGATTGGTCCATTGGGAAACCTCTGATGGGGTGATGTTATTCTGATAACCAAAAATACAATAAATTAAAGCAGCCGTTCGTTCATTCGTTCACACGTTCACTCATTCATTCGTGAATTCTGCTTATATTACACCGTGGGTTATGTCAGGGGAAAAACCCCGATTGTGAGCATAGCTGCACTTAATGTCAATTGAACAGACACCACACCACAAAAGTCTCACTCCGTTAACATATAATTTACTAGTGAAATGATAACCTTAGTTAGGATAAATAACCGGGCCATAGAAACGCTAATGTATACTTTTGGTGATTGTTAAGGAGAAATGTTAACATCTCTTAGATTGTCTTAGATGTCTAATGTTTATTTTCTTAGCACGTAATTAACTAATTTGGGATTGAGGGAAAAGTCCTATAAATAAATCTTATTAATAAATCATTGTTTAAAGACGGCTATAAAGGTATAATATTGTGTGGGCCTGTGATAGGGAGAGGTGAGATAAACAGTAAATAACTTTTAGTCAACTACAATAATAACAAGGAAATGTTAATGGATAATATTTAATGATACATACAGGTGTGTTATGGGGGGGGGGGAGAAATGCTTAGATATCTTACTTAACTGAATTTGTTTTAGAATATGTCATAAAGGTGTAATGTTATTGGAGATCTATTGAAACTGCAAATGAACGCCAGTAGGTGGTTGTGTCTTTAAATATAAATGATTCTAGATAAAAACATGTTTAAATAATGATAAGCAAATGAGAATTGTTGTACAGGGATAGTAAAATACATATTTTTTCTTCCTTGACTTAAAATGTACAACTCGATTTGAATGAAGTATATGTAAGGATTGTGGAAGAAACGCACGGAATATATTTGTAACCAGTCGATACGCTTTCTACAAGATGTAAGGAAAGATGATTCTTTTTTGTGTGTGTTTTGTTTAATTAAAACAATAAGAAAAAATTCTCAAAAAAGAAAAAAAGTCTCACTCCGGAATTCAGAGGTCTATTAGAGTTTAAAGCATAGCAAACGCAAACCACTTACATTAGGGGGTGTCAAACTTAACACCTGAGGGCCGGATCCGGCCCACGGGATGCTTAGATCTGGCCCATCTCAGGCCCCCCGCCCCAAATTTTACTGTTCTAGAAATTCTCCTCTTACAGCTACAAGGCTCCTGGCAGAGGGCAATTTTAGGGAGACGCGTGTTCTAGAGAACTGACCTTAAAATTGGTTCACGACAAAAGGGCGAACGACAAAAGCGTGCCTGACTAAACTGCGGTGACAAAACCGTGAGTTCTAAAGCGTGCCGACGAAAGAGTGCTGAAGCACGGCGACAAAAGCGTGCTGTAAACCTAAACATAACCCTAGCCCTAACCCTCAACCTAACCCTCAACCTAACCCTAACCCTAAATCTCACCCTAACCCTAACCCTAACCCTACCCCTAACCCTAACCCTAAATCTAACCCTAATCCTAACCCTAAATCTCACCCTAACCCTAAATCTCACCCTAACCCTAAATCTCACCCTACCCCTAAACCTAACCCTAAACCTAACCCTAAATCTCACCCTAACCCTACCCCTACCCCTAACCCTAACCCTAACCCTAACCCTTACCTTAACTTAAATCGTGTTTCTGTCGGCGCACTGTTGTCGCCGCATTGATGACATCGTGGTTTTAGCGCCGCTCTTTTGTCAGCGTGCTTTTGTGGTGCGCGCATTTGTCGGGTCACGCTTAAAATTAATTACCCGCACCCCAAAAAAAAATCATTATAATGAAGGATGACCGCGAATCAATTTCACGTTTGACTGTTAGGGGCGTCTACCTCATCAGAGGGCCTCCTGCGCAGACAGTTGGGTTCGAAGTTGTTCATTCGGAGGACCTGGATGGCTCGCTTGATGCCCAGGTGGTGGAGGACACTCAGAACTTTCAAAGACAGCAAGTCGTCCTGTCGACGTGGGCGCCAAGAACGAATCGACAACAACAACAACAACAACAACAACAAAGCCACAATCAGTTATCGGAGGGAAAAGTTGCATTGATCTACTACAGGTAGTCCTGGACTTAAAACACTTAATTTGGGGACCAAAGTTACAACAACAACAAAAAGAGACTCGGGATCGTTTTTCACACTTACGACCATTACATGGGCACGTGATATACATTCAGACGCTTGACAACTGCTCCATATTTATGACGGTCGCAGTGTCCGGGGGGGGTGTCACGTGATCCCGTTTTGCGACCTTCCGACAAGCAAAGTTAAGGGGGAATCCAGATTCACTAACTTAACAACGGCAGCGATTCACTTAACAAATGTTAAGTGTCATCAGATAGGATAAAAGTCATTTGACAACTGTCTCGCTTAGCAGCAGAAATTGTGGGCTCAGTGATGGTCGTAAGTGCAGGGCCATCTGTCAAGGACACAACAATTAAGCTGCTTACGATGGTCATGTAGTGAAGCATCCGGCCGTCCACTTTCCCGTCATCAAACTGGGTCTTATACTGGGGCAGCCCAATGTCATCCAGCCACCCTAGAAACAGAAGAGAAATGGAATTGGCTTCCTACAAATGCGGACGGGCCAATGAAACACCATGGGTGATGTTCTATTCTTTCCTATCCTATTCCATCCCATCCCACTTCATTCCATCCTATCCTATGTTATCCTATCCTATCCTATTCCATTCTATTCTAATCCAGTCCAGTCCATATTTTCTATCCTATCCTATTCCATTCTATTCTAGTCCAGTCCAGTCCATATTTTCTATCCTATCCTATCCTATTCCATTCTAGTCAAGTCCAGTCTATATTTTCTATCCTATCCTATTCTATCCTATTCCATTCCAGTCCTTATTTTCTATTCTATTCTATCATATCCCATTCCATCCTATTCCATTCCAGTCCAGTCGATATTTTCTATCCTATCCTATTCTATCCCATCCCATCCTATCCTATCCTATTCCATTCCATTCTAGTCCAGTCCAGTCAAGTCCATATTTTCTATTCTATTCTTTTCTATTCTATCCCATCCCATCCCACTCCACTCCATCCTATCCTATCCTATCCTATCCTATCCTATCCTATCCTATCCTATCCTATCCTATCCTATCCTATCCTATCCTATCCTATCCTATCCTATCCTATCCTATCCTATCCTATCCTATCCTATCCTATCCCATTCTAGTCCAGTCCAGTCCAGTCGATATTTTCTATCCTATGCTATCCTATCCCATTCCATTCTATTCCAGTCCATATTTTCTATGCTATCCTATTCCAGTCCAGTCCATATTTTCTATCCTATACTATCCTATACTATCCTATACTATCCCATCCCATCCTATTCCATTCCATTCTAGTCCAGTCCAGTCGATATTTTCTATCCGACCCTATCCCATTCCATTCTAGTCCAGTCCATATTTTCTATTCTATTCTATTCTATTCTATCCCATTCCATTCTAGTCCAGTTCAGTCCAGTCTATATTTTCTATTCTATTCTATTCTTCTTTTTTAATAATTTTTTTCATTTTTCATTTTCAAAACAAACACAACACAAAGAATCCTCCTTCTTTACATACTGTAGAAAGTGTATCAGTTGGTTACAAAAGACTTTCGTGCATCTCTTCCGCAGTCATCAACCATATTTATTCTATTCTATTCTATTCTATATACAAATATTCTTGTGGTAATACCAGGTGGGTACGTCTGTAAATCTTCTCTAAAACTTAGAAAACAGAGCAAAAGGGGAAATTTTTTTTAAAAAAAAGAAGGGAAGGCAACATACTTGTAACCCAATTGTAGTCCAACTTCCCATAATTGTTTTCTTCCTCAGATCCCAAAGCTTGAAGTGCAAGTTGTAGCTTTTTCCGATGTAACGGGTGCTTTATTCCAAGTTCCTGCACATGGGACACACAAAATCACATCTTTTGATAAACATCAACCTTTCTGCTCTCCAGGCATCCTATAAAGGCAGGCAAGGGCAACTTTTGTGAAACAGGTCCATAAATAGGGCGTTTGATTTATCATTCCTTCTGTGTTTTAATTTTTTTGTATTTTCTATATAGATATTGAAGTGTACTTTCTTTAAACAATGTATGCTAATTCTAAATAGCTGAGCTCAATTGTAGTTGCAAGTTGATATGTGTTTTGTGTATGTGTACACATACACCACACACACACTTCAATATATAATGAAATTCCTTCTGTGTTTTAATTGCGTTTGCTATATAGTTATTGAAATTTCCTTTATTTAAACTAGTATACTAATTTTAAATAGCTGAGCTCAATTGTAGTTGCAAGTTGATATGTGTTGTGTGTGTGTGAGTGTACACATACACCACTCACACACACTTCAATATATAATGAAATTCCTTCTGTGTTTTAATTGCGTTTGCTATATAGTTATTGAAATTTCCTTTATTTAAACTAGTATACTAATTTTAAATAGCTGAGCTCAATTGTAGTTGCAAGTTGATATGTGTTGTGTGTGTGTGAGTGTACACATACACCACACACACACTTCAATATATAATGAAATTCCTTCTGTGTTTTAATTGCGTTTGCTATATAGTTATTGAAATTTCCTTTATTTAAACTAGTATACTAATTTTAAATAGCTGAGCTCAATTGTAGTTGCAAGTTGATATGTGTTGTGTGTGTGTGAGTGTACACATACACCACTCACACACACTTCAATATATAATGAAATTCCTTCTGTGTTTTAATTGCGTTTGCTATATAGTTATTGAAATTTCCTTTATTTAAACTACTATACTAATTTTAAATAGCTGAGCTCAATTTGCAAGTGGATATGTGTGTGTGTTTGTGTGTGTGTGTATCTATGTATGTATATATGTATAAATATAAATACACACAGAGAGAGACTTACATATATAATGAAATTCCTTCTGTGTTTTAATTGCGTTTGCTATATAGTTATTGAAATTTCCTTTATTTAAACTATTATACTAATTTTAAATAGCTGAGCTCAATTTGCAAGTTCATGTGTGTGTGTGTGTTTGTGTGTATGTATGTATGTATGTATATATGTATAATATAAATACACACACACACATATATATAATGAAATTCCTTCTGTGTTTTAATTGCGTTTGCTATATAGTTATTGAAATTTCCTTTATTTAAACTACTATACTAATTTTAAATAGCTGAGCTCAATTTGCAAGTGGATATGTGTGTGTGTTTGTGTGTGTGTATCTATGTATGTATATATGTATAAATATAAATACACACACAGAGAGACTTACATATATAATGAAATTCCTTCTGTGTTTTAATTGCGTTGCTATATAGTTATTGAAATTTCCTTTATTTAAACTACTATACTAATTTTAAATAGCTGAGCTCAATTTGCAAGTGGATATGTGTGTGTGTTGTGTGTGTGTGTATCTATGTATGTATATATGTATAAATATAAATACACACAGAGAGAGACTTACATATATAATGAAATTCCTTCTGTGTTTTAATTGCGTTTGCTATATAGTTATTGAAATTTCCTTTATTTAAACTATTATACTAATTTTAAATAGCTGAGCTCAATTTGCAAGTTCATGTGTGTGTGTGTTTGTGTGTATGTATGTATGTATGTATATATGTATAAATATATACACACACAACATATATAATGAAATTCCTTCTGTGTTTTAATTGCGTTTGCTATATAGTTATTGAAATTTCCTTTATTTAAACTACTATACTAATTTTAAATAGCTGAGCTCAATTTGCAAGTGGATATGTGTGTGTGTTTGTGTGTGTGTATCTATGTATGTATATATGTATAAATATAAATACACACACAGAGAGACTTACATATATAATGAAATTCCTTCTGTGTTTTAATTGCGTTTGCTATATAGTTATTGAAATTTCCTTTATTTAAACTATTATACTAATTTTAAATAGCTGAGCTTAATTTTCAAGTTGATGTTTGTGTGTGTGTGTGTGTGTGTGTGTGTGTGTGTGTATGTATGTATCTATATATAAATATAAATATTAATACACACACACTTACATATATGAAATTCCTTGTTTTAATTGCATTTGCGATATAGTTATTGAAGTTTCCTTTATTTAAACTATTATACTAATTTTAAATAGCTGAGCCCAATTTGCAAGTTGATGTATGTGTGTGTTTGTGTGTATGTATGTATATATGTATATATAAATATAAATACATACACACACATACACTTACATATATAATGAAATTCCTTCTGTGTTTTAATTGTGTTTGCTATAGTTATTGAAGTTTCCTTTATTTAAACTATTATACTAATTTTAAATAGCTGAGCCCAATTTGCAAGTTGATGTTTGTTTGTGTATGTATGTATATATGTATATATAAATATAAATACATACACACACATACACACACACTTACATATATAATGAAAGTCCTTCTGTGTTTTAATTGCATTTGCGATATAGTTATTGAAGTTTCCTTTATTTAAACCAGTATACTAATTTTCAATATCCTGTTTTCTCTTTTTAACGTAAGATACTCTGCACTCATTAAAAATAATACACGCGTACATACATCTCCCTTATGGACACAAGATGGCAGCCTTAGTTCTCAAACGTGAGTCCAAAGAGTAGATGAATAGCTACTCAGCCGAATTTCATTACAACTCTCAAGTCAGCAACAGAAGAGAATATTTGCACCTCAAGGTAGAAATTGAGGGGGGTCTTTGGTGTTCTTGGAGGTGTGTTGTCTTCTTGGAGACGTGATTAGGGAACGTCATCCGTAGATGAGCACTGGTGATAGTCCCTAGATGGGTCATAAAGAACCCACCTCCCAGAGCACCCACAACTCTCAGTCAACTGCGTCTGGGTGGAGGGAGGGAGAAAATAAATGTGTTACCTTCTCTAAATCACTCTGGGATGCTTGCAAGAGAGTCTGACCGGACAGAATCCAATGTTTTCCATTGCCGATGTAAAAACCCAGCCCCTGTTCCTGAAGCCAGGTGCAAATTTGCTCTTTCCTCCACTTAGCAAACGGCATGTCCAGATCGCTGGAAGAATAACGACAGGCCACGTTTCAAGGCTGGATACTTACGTCTTTTAACAGATGGACAGAATTGGGAGGAACCTTGTAGGCCATCTAGTCCAATCTCCGGGGGGCCCAAGCAGGAGACTGACCCTACACCATTTCTGACCAACGGCAGCCCCGTCTCTTCTTGAACGCTTCCAAGGATGAAGCTCCCACAACCTCTGAAGGCAACTTGTGTTCCATGGGTTGATTGTTCTCTCTGAGTTTGGATGTTTACTTGCGGGCCTTTCCCAACTAGGTAACATCATCAGTGATAGAAGGGAGTGGGATTTTCAGGGGAGAGGAGAAGGAGGAAGAAGAGGAGAAAGAGGAGGAGGAAGAGGAGGAGGAGGAAGAGGAGGAGAAGGGGGGGCTTGGTGCTCTCTGAGCTTGGTTGGTTTTTTTGAAGATGTTTCATGACCAAACTAGGTAACTCCTTCAGTGCTAGAAGGCAGTGGGGTTATATCTATCTATCTATCTATCTATCTATCTATCTATCTATCTATCTATCTATCTATCTATCTATCTATCTATCTATCTATCTATCTATATCAGTACTGATGATGTCACCTAGTTGGGTTATAGCAATAGCAATAGCAGTTAGACTTATATACCGCTTCATAGGGCTTTCAGCCCTCTCTAAGCGGTTTACAGACTCAGCATATCGCCCCCAACAACAATCCGGGTCCTCATTTTACCCACCTCGGAAGGATGGAAGGCTGAGTCAACCCTGAGCCGGTGAGATTTGAACCGCTGAACTAGCAGTCAGCTGAAGTGGCCTGCAGTACTGCACTCTACCCACTGTGCCACTTCGGGTCTTGTGACAAACCAATGAAACATCATGGGTGATAAAATGTCTTCTTACCAAACTAGATAACATCATCAGTGCTAGAAAAGAGTTGGGTTTACAAAGTGGAGGAAGAAGAGGAGAAGGAGGAGAAGGGGAGGAGAAGAAATGCTAGTAAGGAGTGGGATTTTCAGGGGAGAGGAGGAGGAGTATGAGGAGGGGAGCTTGGTGCTCTCTGAGCTTGGTAGTTTTCTTGCAGGCGTTTCATGACCAAACTAGGTAACACCATCAGTGTTAGAAGGGAGTGAGGTTATATCAGCGCTAATGATGTTACCTAGTTGGGTCATGAAACATCTGCAAGCAATCAACGAAGCTCAGAGGGCATCAAGGACCCCTCATTTCAACTCTGAGCCGCACCAAGGACTATCCTACTCTTTATCCTAATAATGGCCCAACTCTAAAAAAAGAAAAACCAACTTTTCTTTTTATCAGTAACCCATAAAATCACTATATTTTCTTTCCACAATCCAACTCCCCCTAGCTGCATTCAAGCGTAATCAGGGAGGAGAAAAAGAGAACAGAAAGAGGAATTTTGGCCTTCCTTCAGTCCTCCTGTCTTACTTATTGGATTGACCAAGGTCTCGTGACCAGCCCAGCCTTGGACCAGCCGTGGCTCTCGTCCCTCCTCTTTTGAACTCGGTTTCCGCCATGTCTTCCGGATTAAATGTGGTTGACTGGCTTCTTCTTAGTCTAAGGAAAAATCCAAATGGGAAGAAGGGGAGGAATTAATAGCAATAGCAATAGCAGTTAGACTTATATACCGCTTCATAGGGCTTTCAGCCCTCTCTAAGCGGTTTACAGAGTCAGCATATCGCCCCCAGTCTGGGTCCTCATTTCACCCAGATAGATAGATAGATAGATGATAGATAGATAGATAGATAGATAGATAGATAGATAGATAGATAGATAGATATAGAGAGAGGGAGAGATAGATATAGAGAGAGGGAGGGAGGGATAGATATAGATAGATATAGATAGGATAGGATAGGATAGGATAGGATAGGATAGGATAGGATAGGATAGGATAGGATAGGATAGGATAGATAGATAGATAGATAGATAGATAGATAGATAGATAGATAGATAGATAGATAGATAGATAGCAATAGCAGTTAGACTTATATACCGCTTCATAGGGCTTTCAGCCCTCTCTAAGCAGTTTACAGAGTCAGCATATCGCCCCCCACAGTCTGGGTCCTCATTTCACCCACCTTGGAAGGATGGAAGGCTGAGTCAACCTTGAGCCGGTGAGATTTGAACCGCTGAACTGCAGATAACAGTCAGCTGAAGTGCAGTACTGCACCCTAACCACTGCGCCACCTCGGCTCTTAAGGGACTGGGGAGAATGTAACAGAAAGCAACACTGTTGTGATCAACCTCATAAAGGTGGGTTTTTTTCCTGGACTTTCTTTGAAGAGGTTTCGCTTCTCATCCAGGAAGCTTCTTCAGCTCTGACTGGATGGTGGGAGAACAGAAGGACTGATATTCCTTGCAGACAGCTGGTCATTTGCATCCTTTTAGAGCAGTGTTTCCCAAACTTGGCAACTTTTAAGACTTGTGGACTTCAACTCCCAGAGTTCTCCAGCCAGAAGAGCTAGCTGGAGAATTCTGGGAGTTGAAGTCCACAAGTCTTAAAGTTGCCAAGTTTGGGAAACACTGTTTTAGAGGGTCGTTGAGGCCACTTGGAGGTTTATCTGTGTCCTCAGGGTCACCTGAGTGGTGCAAATGGGTCTGGAGCCTTCTTGGAACTGCCTTGTCGATTGGAGCTTGTCGGTCAGAAAGGTCGGCATTTGGCGGTTTGAATCCCCAGCGCCGCATAACGGAGTGAGCTCCTGTTCCTTGTCCCAGCTTCTGCCAACCTAGCAGTTCGAAAGCACGTAAAAAAAACGCAAGTAGAAAAATAGGAAAAATAGGGACTTTGGTGGGAAGGGAACAGCCTTCCATGCGCCTTCGGCGTTGAGTCATGCCAGCCACATGACCACGGAGACGTCTTCGGACAGCGCTGGCTCTTTGGCTTTGTAACGGAGATGAGCACCGCTCCCTAGAGTCGGGAACGAGTAGCACATATGTGCGAGAGATACCTTTGCCTTTTACTGTTCAATTGATACAACATCATCGATCTCCAGTTTACAACACAGTCCTTTCTTCAGCAGTCCCAAGAAGGCTCCACGCCCATTTGCACCACTCAGGTGACCCTGAGGACACGGATAAAACCTCCAAGTGGCCTCAACGACCCTCTAAAAGGATGCAAACGACCAATTCTGCCTGCAAGGAATATAAAGCCCACAGCATGAGATGCCCATTCCAGGATCGTATGTTGCAGAATTACACCCTCGTTACCTGCCAAACAACTTCTTGATTCCTCTCGCTTTCTTCTTGGAGTCAGGAGAAGGTGGAGTAAGTGGTCCTCCTTCTGCACCTTTGGATGGAGGAGGAAAACCAGCCAGGTCTAAGTGATCAGGAGATTCTTTCTCAGTCTCTGCTATTAAATAAAAATAAATCTCAATTAAGTATCTGTTCATTACCTTTATATACCAAGTGGTGTTTTTTTCCTGAATTGGAGAGGTAACCTTTATTAAAGGCTGGTTCTGTCATGCCAAGTGAATCAGACTGAAGAAATAAGTTTACTGTTATCTTCCTTTCAAGCAATTAATTAACCACTCGATTTGTAAAGCTTCACAACAGATTCTCTGTATTACATCTCGCTTTTTTGGGGGGAGGGGTGTCCAATTTTCTTTTATTATCAATGTATGGATTAAATTGAGCGTTTAGCAAACTCGGGGCAAGAACACATAGAATGTATTACTTATAGTGGCTTTGGTGATCTCTTTGACAAATGTCCAGAAATATCAAGAAAAGATCAATTGAAAATGTGAATGTATATTATAAATTAAGGGGAATTCTTTGTTCTAATCTCCGCTTTTTCTCCTTGGAGATAGGTGATATTATAATACTTTAAAGACTTATTGTTATTTGATAGATAATTATGAATTCAAGGAAATAAGGATTGTTACAAATGAAAGGATATTAATGGTAATTTGAACACATAATGCTCAATGACAGTGAATTATCCAGTTATGTTTAATGCAAAACCAGTGATGTTATTCTTAATCTTAAGAATTGATGCACAAAGACTTGTAACCAAATGACATGCCTGATGAAATGGAGGAAAGTTGGGTTTTTTTCCCTTCTCTTGCTTTGTTTTCTAAGTGTTGTTTTGTTTAAAAAGAATAAAAATATATTTAAAAAAAGAAAAGAAAAGGTCAATGCAGATAGGCGCTGAATGCTCTTGGCCTTCAGATCAACTGCTGAACCCTGCATTGTGTCAAAAAAGGGGTGTCTTTTTTATTTTTGCAACCATCTACCCTTATTTTGAACAACCACTGTGGAATAAAGAAACGATGAGTGTAAACAGCTACGTTTTTTCCATCTCCACAAACTTGGTTACAAAGTGCAATTTTGGACAATTGGTGGAAGCACAATGATCAGTTACATTATTTGCCTTTCCTTCTTTCCTTCTTCTTCCTCATCAGTGTCCTTCCTTCCTTCTCCTCCTTCCCTCCCTTCTCTTTCCTTCTTTATCAGTGTTTTTCCTTCTTTTTTCCTTCCGTCTCTCCCTCCTTTATCAGTCTCTTTCCTTCTCTTCTTTCCTTTATCAATATTTTTCCTTCTTCCTTCTTTCTGTCTCTTCCTCCTTTATCAGTCTCTTTCCTTCTCCTCTTTCCTTTATCAATATTTTTCCTTCTTCCTTCCTTCCTTCCTTCCTTCCGTCTCTCCCTCCTTTATCAGTCTCTCTCCTTCTCCTCTTTCCTTTATCAATATTTTTCCTTCTTCCTTCCTTCCGTCTCTCCCTCCTTTATCAGTCTCTTTCCTTCTTTCCTTTATCAATATTTTTCCTTCTTCCTTCCGTCTCTCCCTCCTTTATCAGTCTCTTTCCTTCTCCTCTTTCCTTTATCAATATTTTTCCTTCTTCCTTTCTTCCTTCCCACTCTCCTCCCTTCTCTTCCCTCATTAGTGTCCTCTCCTTCTTCCCTCCCTCCCTTCCTCCTTCCTTTCTTCTCTTCCCTCCTTTATGTGTTTTTCCTCCTTCCTTCCTTCTCCCTCATAAGTGTCCTTCCTTCCTTCTCCTCCTTCCCTCCCTTCTCTTCCCTCCCTTATCAGTTTTTCCTTCTTCCTTCCTTCCTTTTTTCCTTCCTTCCTTCTCAATATTTTTCCTTCTTTCTTCCTTCCCTCCATCCCTTCCTCCTTCCTTCTCTTCCATCCCTATCAGTGTCCTTTCTCCTCCTCCTTATCAGTGTTTTTCCTTCTCCTTCCTTATTTCCTTCCTTCCTTCCTCTTTCCCTCCCTTATCAGTGTCCTTCCTTCCTTCCTTCCTTCCTTCCTTCCTTCCTTCCTTCCTTCCTTCCTTCCTACCTACCTACCTACCTACCTACCTACCTACCTACCTTCCTTCCAACCAACCAACCTTCAAAAACAATACATACAAAATGTTGGAAATACTTCGCACACCTCCAGTAGGTACCATGGCTTAAGTAAAGAAAAAAGAGCTCAAATATTATTATTTTTTGATGACTTCATGAGTTTGCCTGCCCGCCCAATAAGAAGGGACGCTTTGCACAAGACAATTCTCCAGCATGCCAAGCGACTTTTTCTACCATGCAAGTATCTCTACGCAATCAACACATTCAGGCATTTCACAAACAGCTCAAAGCAACAATGGTTAGCTTGGAAAGGGAGCAAGCAAATAGTCCATTCTTTTGCAGGGAATGATGGATAAGATGAAATTCAAACAATGGTCCTTGAATTATCTCACAATCTTCATACTGTTGAATCTAAGGTAAAGGTTCCCCTCGCACCTATGTGCTAGTCGTTCCCGATTCTAGGGAGCGGTGCTCATCTCCGTTTCAAAGCCGAAGAGCCAGCGCTGTCCGAAGACGTCTCCGTGGTCATGTGGCCAGCATGACTCAACACCGAAGGCGCATGGAACGCTGTTTTCTTCCCTATTTTTCTACTTGCATTTTTTATGTGTTTCAAACTGCTAGGTTGGCAGAAGCTGGGACAAGTCATGGGAGCTCACTCCGTTAAGCGGCGCTAGGGATTCGGACCGCCAAACTGCCGATCTTTCTGATCGACAAGCTCGGCGTCTTAGCCACTGAGCCACCTTCTTTGTTCTCACTTAAAACTGCCTTAGATGGAAATTGTTTTGGGAGCATAATAGGTTATTGGCTCACGAAGCAACTGATTGTGCCAAGAGTGGCCTTTTCCAGAAATATATTTGGTTCTTGCTACACGAATGACATCTAAAAACACATCTACCCTTCGGCTTCACAGAACTTGTGCAGAATATTTTGAAGTCAGAATATCCTGACTTCTGAAACGCCCTTTAGAAATTCCGAGTCACCAGAAAGGCATCTATGGGGATTCTCAGTCATCCAAGTTATGGTTGCTTTTCCAAAGATGCTTTTCCAAAAAGGTAGCTGGATTTTCTTGGGGGGTGTTTTTTTTTTTTCTTTGAAAATGTTTCGCTTCTCCTCCAAGAAGCTTCATCCGTTCTGGAGTACAGTTGTCTTTCGGAAAAGCACCTTCGGGTTACCAGAATAGACCACATCAAGATCAACATGGCCCGTCTGGAGAAGATGAACCTTGTGAGTTGACTTCAACGGTGTATTAATGTTGGTTGGAGTGGCAACATCTAATTAAACCTCTCCAGGTTTTGAAACTAAGCATGGTCACGATTTGGACCTAGAATAGTTTAACAGATTAACAGAGTTGGAAGGGACCTTGTAGGTCATCTAGCCCAACCCCCACCCCCACCCAAGCAGGAGACCCTACACCGTTTCTGACAGATGGCAGTCCAGTCTCCCCTATGCCACTGCAAAAGTCTGGCGACTTTTTCAAATTCAGAGTCTTTCCCCCAAAAAAGGTGAGAACATTTCAGAGGTTAGGATATTAAGAGCCGAGCTGGCGCAGTGGTTAAATGCAGCACTGCAGGCTACTTCAGCTGACTGCAGTTCTGCAGTTCGGCGGTTCAAATCTCACCGGCTCAGGTTCGACTCAGCCTTCCATCCTTCTGAGGTGGGTAAAATGAGGACCCGGATTGTTGTTGGGGGCGATATGCTGACTCTGTAAACCGCTTAGAGAGGGCT